>NW_008825162.1:6495621-6499755 GCF_000699105.1 Pygoscelis adeliae
TGAAGAGACACGATGATTTTTAGTCTAGAAAAACCCCACAAAAAAAAGGAAAGGGGGGGGGGGAGCTGAAAAGAACTATTTAATTATTAAAATACTTTCACTTCTTACCAACTGCTGCAATGTGATTTATTAGTGTTAATTTGCAATTTACTTGGGGAACAAGGGAAGAGAAATTTAACTCTATACAGCAAGTACATAACGTGCTTTGTAATTCTTGGACCAGAAATGTTTTTGTCTTTGGTTAATAATAAAATGCTGCACCAATGCTATCAAAACACAGACCCCTACCAACTTTAGCATGTTGTAAGATCATCACAGCTGGAAAACAATATGCTGAACCATAAATTCAGCAGCACAAGCAAGAACACATTTGATTCTATTTTTTGACCAAACAATGACATAATTCAGATAACATTAACACGGTATTTCTGTAGTGTCTTTGGCAATTGTAAGTGATTTACCAACATGCATTAAGCTTCAGCGTTCTGTGTGGTTTAGTATTTCAGTCTCTATTTTACAAATGCAAGTGTAGGGCAAAGAGAGGTTAAGTAATGTATTCGACATCCACATTTTCTTATTCATCACTTTGGCTAATCAACCTTATGATTATAGGGGTGGGGGGGATGAGAAGGTTTGGCCAGTTTGGCCGTGCATAACTCAACCATCAGAATTTTTTTTTTAGAGAATCAAATAGTAAAAAAAAAAAATAAATAAAAATAGGGAGGATGGGAATAAGAGATGGTAGCAAAATAAAGGGTCTATCAATGAAGTACAATTAGCCTTCAAGAAGGTCCTTTAGGCTCTAGGAAAAAAAGAAAACACATGAAGCCAAGGAGGTACAGGCTCAGCCTAAATGTCAGGTAATGGTTATATCACTGCTGTTTGAAATGCTTTGCTGTGAAAAGGATGGAGAGCCGCTTCCCGTAACATTCAGAAATATTACACTCAGGCCAATCTCACTGGGAAGAGGGAGACAGAAAAGAAGGAGAGAAAGGCAGCAGCTGAAATAATGACACCGCAACCAGATTTCAGGACCTAAGATATAGCCAGATAAGGTCCCTTCCAGCATCCAATATTCTTTCCTGTTTCACTGAGTGGAATGAAAAAAGAAGTTACAAATGGGAACAGAGGTACAGAGTTTGTTGTTTTCTTGAAGAAGAATTAAGTTCTGTGCTTCGATTTGAGAGAATGGGCTTACGAGTTCTACCTAGATTACAAATTTTGTACATTAGAGACACAGTTTTCTTCTCAGTCTGTCAGCACAGTACAAACAGCAATACATGGAAGTAACAGCCAAAAAAATCACTGGGATAAAAAAAAAAGTATGTTGATGCTCCCTGGTTCCTTAGACATTTGACTTCTTCATTTCACCAGATTTGTGACACCAGTTTTTTTTAATCGATAGGAAGTATTCAAGCTACTTATGATGAGTTCCTTCTGTAGACATGGTGAATACTTCTTCCAGAAGACTCCATAGGAAGCCAAGATTGAAGGCAGCCTGATGTGCTCTTTGCCCTCTTCAGCCTAGATGTTCAAGAAGCTACCTCAGGCTGCTCCACGTCACAGAAGCAGCACAAATATGCCCCGAGGCATCTCAGTTTGCCAAAACCCGGGGTCGATTTCTCCGATTTTACAGTATGCTTGATATACCACAATAGCAAAGCTGGAACATGATTGAATACCTTAAGGAAATTCACATTTATGCATATAAAAACAATCTCCAAAATCAGGAGAAGAAATCTGTATCGTTACCTTCTCACCTCCCATACTGGGAGTCCTCGTAACCATGCTCAATTTTGGAGTATTAAGTACCAAATAAAATGAGAGTCCTGTTCCACGCATTGTTTACCCTGTTGTCATCTAAGGAAATGAAGAGACAGGCAAAGCGCGCTGAGTGTACCTTCAGAAGAATTTGTGTCCATCTGTAAAATCTATAAAAACTGTACACTACTTTGGAAAATACACCTGTTTTCAGAGAATAAAAATAACTTTTTTAAACTTCTTTGTGTGCACATCTGATGTCATGTTTGGCTAACGAAACAAACCTTCTCACTGAACACTCACTCAGGCTACACAAGAAATGTGGTAGAATATTCTGCCCCACACATCATTGCCAAAATTACATCTGAAGTTCTAAAATGCAAAATATCGATCCGTATTAAAGCATGATGCAAGATCTTTATTAAACAAACAAGCTGTAGAACTCCAGGAGACAATCTAGAGATGATCAGTCCTGCATTTCACCTCTTCTACCTACTAAAATGGGAGATTGAAGTACAACACACTCACATCTGACAAGGATCGGACCTAAACCTATAGCACGTTGATTTTACACAGCCATCAGACCCCTTGTTTAAACAAAGGTTCCATCCGAAACACTTCTGAAGAAAGGGGAAGTTTGCTGTGATTCAATTCCCTCTCCACTGTTTCTCATATAATTTCTTCCACCACCATAGGTAGCACCAGCCACTTTTGGCAATACATTCTTAAAGTGGACTGTTGTTCTGGTTCCCCCACAAATTAATTGCCACGTTTCCTTTAACTCACCAAAAAAAATCAGATGACGTTTAAACAAGAAAGTAACACATTTTAGGTTAATTTAAAATATGAAATTATTCCAGGCCCCGTTTTGCTACAAACTGAAGACACGTGCATACTCTTTAGCAGATTACTCACAAGCACGGTCAGGAGTGATACATGTAAAATGGGTAATGGCAGAGTGTTACCCATTTCTTATTTACTACACAAATAGAGCAGACTAAAAATGAACATAAGGTCCTGCAGGGCAAGCTATGTGTTCTGTAGATATAAAATCATTGCTCATTAAGAAAAAAAAAAAAATCAGAGGCAGTGGCTACAACAGAGAACAGTTAAGTGTGTGAAGAATGGAAACATACATCAAAATACGAGTTCATATTTTCTAGAGAAGATCAACAGTGATACTGATGCTATGAGTCTCCTATTTTTCATTTAGTAGGTCTCAAAACTAAATTATTAACAGCGGACCACTCCACATCAGTCAAAAAGACTGAACTGGAGACCTTTTGCCTGGGGTTAGACTCTCAGACACTCCAATCAGCACATTTAAACTCTTAAATATGATGTTGCCTTCAGTATTTTTTCTATCCAGCTTCAAGAGCAATTTATGAGCTTATGAGAGACAGATGCCCAGAGTGAAAAAATTGACCTGTCTTTTTCACAGGACGTGCAAACTTCAAGAACCTTGAACCTTTCTAATCCGCCAACAGAATACTTGTCTTCAGTTGCCAGATGGATATTTGTAAAAGAAAAATAAAAGCCACATGCACAATATTGAGACTAACAGCTCAACAATGACACAGAATTCCAGCAGAATACGTAGATGTGCATATTCATGCAAGCAACAGAGAGAGCAAAGATGTAACAGAAACAGCATCGACATAACAACGAAATCTCTCTGCCGGATAGTTTACCCAGTTTGTTACAATAATAAAGTAGCACGGGTGGGATAAGCAATTAAAAAAAAAAAGAAATAATGTTTGCTTCAAAGAAGATATCAGAGACTACAATACAAAAGACTTCGAAGTCAGTAACTTTTTGTAATGGTTGCTTACCTCCTAATTTAAATGCATTCCTTGTGAATTATATTGTTTATTAACGACATACATAGTCTCTAGTCTAACTCTGTCAGAACAGCTAGAAATGTGGGATGCAGATTATGTTAAAGCTCTACTTTCCCAGTAGTAACAATGCTAAAAATACATTTGAATATTTCAAAAGAACACAGGCTATTTTTATTACAAACTGCATATATTGCTATATCCCAGCTCCAGTTAGAGGTCAGCAAAGCATGCTTATTTGACTGACTTCTATATACTTAATCTGTCTCCTTGTGTACCCAAGAACTGAATGCTGGAGTGTGCGCATCTACAAAGTAAAAGTGATCCATCAGGCTTCAACATGATCGAACCAGGGAGAAAGCAATCCCTGAAGCAGAGATGCAATATGTACCCGAAGCATCAGAGCTCTCTATCTGTTGAAGGGGTTGTCAGGAGCGAAGGGAAATGTATAAACGTAAATTACCACAACTGCTATAGAATTATCACTTTTTTTGAATCCTTAACACTAGACAGTTCACAAAATACCAAATAGTTT
>NW_008825162.1:6499787-6511134 GCF_000699105.1 Pygoscelis adeliae
CACCTTCCTTTATAGCAGGTAACCTAAGAACATGCCAACCCCAAATATCCACTTCATGCTGGGAAGTTACTAGGAGGAATACACCCTGGCTGCTTGTAGTTATAACGCTAACTAAAGAAACAAAATAATTGGAGAAGACAGAATCACCCGGAGTAATACCTTTGTAGTATAACCAGCGGTGTCTGAAGTCCCAAATACTCACAGAGGTGTAGCATCATGAATACATGCTTATGATAAGACCACCACAATTTAGCACATGAACACCACTATGCATTTTCTAGTTTAACATAAATGACATTCACATCCAAAGACAACTGAAAAGCTTAAAACATAAGCTTTGCAGGACTGGAAGGCCGAGACGGTTCAAATGAGCATTGTTTGTTGATTGTTACTACGTCAGGTTTTAATCTTGTTTGAAAATCCTTTGCTCTAATAGAAAGACGTGTAAAATGTGTCTTTATACTGAAGCGAGCTCCCCTCTGAACCACCAGAAATTTGGCAAGTCAGATGAGCTGGCACATCAGAGCACTCTATTAGCTCATGAAGACCAATAGCTTGTCTGTAAAAATTTGCAAAGGCCTAATGCACTCTGACAAATGACAAAGGTTATTAAAGGACAGCTTGTGGGAGTATAATTGCTTTGTGACTTTATCGCTATTAACAGAAAGAAAGAACATCAGTAGAGAGTTAACACCATGAAGCATGAGTACAGGAATCCACCAAGATCTTGACTCAGCAAAGCACATAAAGGACATTCATTCCATTCCTGTATTACAAAACAATTAAGAACATGGTTAAGCGCATGCCGAATGCCTGTCATTTAACTGGAGGAAAAAGCAGTCGTCTTTTCAGGTGCCATGACGGTCTACATTATAGTACAGACAGACTATACTACTGCTATGCTGGTGCACGTGTTTATGGATGACGAAAGGATTCTTACCAACTTTGCTGTAGTCTTTATAAAGATTTTGTTGAGTAAGTTACAGGATAACTGAAAGTTTGCAAGGACTCAGTCTTCACAGCTCTGTCCACAACACGTCGGGTCTCCCCAAGAAAAACCTGAGTTTTTTCTGCAAGCATCAGTTTCTCCACGTTTCTCAAAAATACTTACCAAAGCTGAGGTGTAAAACAATTTAGATTACAAGAGTTTAATTGTTCCAAAACAGGAGGTTAACACCAGAGAGAAATCTGACAAGGTCAAAAGGAGACTGGGGAAAGGTTTAGGCCTAACACATATTAAATAAAAATCAATCAAGCTGACTTTTCAAGAATTACAAAGTAAGATATATCATACCACTGCTCAAAGGGAGGGGAAATGAGGGATAGGACTCCCAACCGTATGGCAGCACTTGCTTTGTACAGAAATGAAGCACTACACATTAACTCTTAGCTCCCTGCAAAGCACTGACTCCTGGCAAAGTTGAGGCAAGAGAGTCGATGTTTTGCACTGGCCAAGCTAGGAATTCACGGTGAGCCTGAAGCCCCTGCCTTGCTCACGGGCAACACTCCCACTTACCCGTGAGGCTCCAGATTTTGCTTTTGTGGAGACAGCTGCACCTTCCTCTTCCTGCGTTTCTGCAGTGGCAAAACACTCCTGACAAAGTGATTGGAAGGATCTTGCCCGACGCAACACAGAACTCCCAAGTTCCAAACTGTTTTCTGAAAAGGATGCGTCCCACTGCAAGCCCTGCCTCTCCTCCTCAGAACAGCATTAGCTGGAAAGGCAAATGCATGCATGGCATATTCAGAAGGATACATAACAGGAAAAAAAGTTCACATACTTACTTTATATCAAAGGCCCAATCTACATGAGCTGGGGGGGGGGAGGGGGGAGAAAAAAATTCACAAAACAAGGGATTGGTCCGTATGAATATAGGCACAACAGCTGGCTTCAATTTGGTTGTACCATTGGGGGCTTTTTTTTTTTTTAACCACAAGATGTGTTGTATAAACAGCTACTTAAATCTATGCTACTTTTCTTTTAGTAAAAAGGATGCATGGGGCCCGCAGACATTACGCAGAGTGCAATTGGCTAACTAATATTGACTACGGAAGGATCAAGCACCATTTATTAAGCCCCAATTTGCACACCTCCACAATTGTTTCTGTATATTCTGTATTTCCTTGGAGTTAAGAACTACGACAAACTAAAAGAACTTCATGAAACAGTCATAAATGTCCATTTCTGACCTAACTTTAAGGGAAGAGGCCTTTACAAGGTTTGTGCGACATCGCCCTCTCTGGAATCATTGATAGCCCCAGCAGCCAACAGACACCCGGCCTCCCAGCTCCCCCAGTGTCTCAGCCCAGATATCGGTACTTGGTCTGAGAATCTTGCTCAAGTCACAGTCGAAGACTTACACCGAGTCATCACCTCTTTCCTGCCACTCACATAACTAACCTCAACTCCTTTTTAGCCTTATTGCCTAGCATTATCTGTAAAACCAGTGTAATCTACCTAACGTTACCCGTCAGCTTTCTTTTTAAGCTATTCAATGTTGGAATATTGCCTGTATTTTATTCATCTGCTTTCTTCCTGTTGCTGATGACATCATCATCTGAACAAATATTGTGACTGGTCTTATTCACAGCATTTGATAGACAAAGGCCAGTGTCACTAAGTCACGTATCTATAAATGGCATACTGTTTGAAAACAACCAACTTCCATTAGTAGATGAGGCTGCTACAGTTCTTCAGCAAAGGAAATTTACCACCTCCAAATAAAGTTTGCAATGAAATGTCGTTGGAGCTAGTAAATCAGTACCATCGCTATTCAGCAGCAGCTGGGTACGGCCTCCAGCCACATGGCAGAGATTATTCTTGAATAACATCAACCCACACGAAGCAGCTATGTTTAAGGACTGAAGATAATTTAACAACCTTCTGTAGCTAGCATCAACATGAAGACCCCCAAAGACGGACAAAGTAGAAAAGGAAAAGCGGGGGTGGGGTGGTGGTGATAGAAGGGAGAAGAATCTGAACCAATACTCCTTCAAGAATGATTCACTGTTTCTTTATTTCAACACGCCATAAAAAACAATCTTCCTCAAAACAGACTTGCTTGGGTAAAACATGATGTCATCATAAATCATATTTTCCTCTTCTGTCAGCATCAGCAGTTTTCTTGGACTTCCTGGGGGCGGAGGGGGGAACAGAAGAGCCAGAACCATCTTCCAGCTTTGGCAGAAAAGGGCCTTTTTGTTCCCAAGACACTTGTCTTCACATAACCCACCACCACCCTCCTGCAGGAGTCATGCAATGAGAAAGCATCACAAAGCATTATCAAAATGCAAAGCCAATATCAAACTCCCTTCTACTCTTTCCAAACATGAACTTCTTCAGTTGTCATCTTATTTCCGCTCCAGTACAGTAAACGTATATTTGTTCACATTTAAAACAAGGATTAATCTCATCTATGCCAGAAGGACGTTCAGCCCATTCAACAGAAGGACAGCACTGTGTGACCGAAGTAATGAACTGAAAGTAAACCATATATTAATAACAAAGATAAGCATTCACCCTTCTCTACTTTTGTCCCTTCTTTTCGGCTTTCATGAAATTGTGTAATGCTTTTTGCTTCCTCTTAGTCAACTAATTATTATTTGTCCACAAAGTATAAACTGGTTGTTTTTCTGATTCCAGTTCTCCACAACGACCTCTGATTACTACACAGAAATCACTTTACAGGACTATGATGGTTGATGAACCATGCGTGAGCAGTAACAAGAAAATAGGACAAAGCCCTTAACATAAGGCTTAAGTTTAATACACTTCAAGGCTTTTATTACTGATGGGGCATATAAATTATTAAATACCACAGTATTTACCTTCCTCCTCTACAGATATATAAAATATACTTTATTTGTCTGCTTATGCAATATAAAAATTCTTGAGCCTCCTAGTTTAAAGTTCATGACTGTAGCGTGTACTTTTTTATATTACACCTATCAGCTTTAACAAGGAGAGAACAGCAACATGCTAATTTTTTTTTCCCTCTCTAGTCTTCAAGTATGCATACACTCTTCTGACATAGCAAGTGGACAACAGATGCACCATCTACAACAGACATGCAATAAACAGAGTAACACATATTCGTGAAGAAGTTCCACCTTGATGTATTGAAAGCAATAACTGTCCTATTGATTGAAAGAAAAAGCAAAAGTACAGTTAGGTGCTGTAGAAACATATGGTTGGCAGGCACCACACTACCAAGTGAGAGAAGATCCCTGGAAGCAGAGGAAACATTTTTGCAGTCACACAGATTAGAAGAATTTGTGGGAATAAAGTGGAAGCCAGCAAAACTGTCCAAAACTGGGTCATCCAAGGCAGCAGTCAGGCAGCGCAAGAGTGATTTGAGAAGAACTGAGTACAGAGCAATCAGAAAGGTTAGCAAAACGGAGCAGCAGAGGAGTTCCCTATATTTGCAAACCAATATGCTATCATTAGAACATACCAAAACAGACAAGTGAAATACCCACCCTGCACTCTTCCAAAATCTCAGCATTCTGGTAGGGACAACAAAGCCTGTTAGAACTGACGGCACAGAACAGAATCCACTCATCAGGAGGTCCCAAACTACTAAAGAAACATGTAACAGAGCAAAGCAAGTTCTGCAAGGTATTTAAAACTTAGTCCGTTCTTACTTTATGACTGAAATTTGTATTTTGAAGACTTCTCAGGACTTCAGTTTCATTTTTGAAACATCCAAAGAAAAACAGTGCAGGGTTCATGTTAAAGGGATCCTGCTCCTCCATTGAGAAGAACATATCTCTATGAAAGGAAGATAAATACAGCCTATATATGGATGTAATGAAGCTACATTGGCATTTTCTGACTTGTGATAAATGATGAGTTTTAGGCTTCTACTGGACAAGCCTAAATCAGAATAGGAAACATTGCTCCTTTTCTATGGTAACTTCGATTACACCGTGAAGCCAACACGTAGATCCCTTGCCATTATTGGATGCCATCTACATCCATGCTTGGCTTGGAGAATTTCTAAGGAATCATAGACAATTTCCACACCAAAACGAAAAACACCCAGAAAATAAGCATCAAAAACTTACCAAGACACTTTTAGCAATTCTGAAAAATGACAAATCATCGGTAAGACTGTACATCCTTACCCATTTCACCAGAAGACCTACATCCAACTTTACTGAAATTTAATCGTCAAGATTTGTTTCCTCTCCCAGAAGGCATGTTTCCAATACCCTTTTGAAAAGCTTCTGCTAGTCTGTCTTATATTTCAGAAACAGGTAACATGGTCAGAATTTTTTTGTAACAATTTCAGTTTAAAATAATTCTGAGATTCTTAAGGATAAGTCAGATAAAGGATGTCTGGAAGCATTAGGCAGCAAGAAGAAGAACTTGCTAACCACCAGTGAGAATATTACTGAAAAAGAAGCGTGACCAGCTGGTCGAGGGAGGTGATTCTCCCCCTCTACTCCGCTCTTGTGAGACCCCACCCAGAGTACCATGTTCAGCTCTGGGGCCCCCAACATAAGAAGGACATGGACCTGTTGGAGCAAGTCCAGAGGAGGGCCACAAAGATCATCAGAGGGCTGGAGCACCTCTCCTATGAAGACAGGCTGAGGGGGTTGGGGTTGTTCAGCCTGGAGAAGAGGAGGCTCCGGGGAGACCTTATTGTGGCCTTCCAGTACCTGAAGGGGGCCTACAAGAAAGCTGGAGAGGGACTTTACAAGGGCTTATAGTGATAGGACAAGGGGTAATGGCTTTAAACTGAAGAAGGGTAGAATTAGATTAGATATAAGGAAGAAATTCTTCACTATGAGGGTGGTGAGGCACTGGCACATGTTGCCCAGAGAGGTGGTGGATGCTCCATCCCTGGAAGTGTTCAAGGCCAGGTTGGATGGGGCTCTGAGCAACCTGGTCTAGTGGAAGGTGTCCCCGACCATGGCAGGGAGGTTGGAACTAGATGATCGTTAAGGTCCCTTCCAACCCAAACCATTCTATGATTCTATGAAATATATTCCAAGACATGAAAAACCACAACAAAGACAAATTAGTACAAGCAAGCTGGGATCTTGCTTTAAAGGAGGAGGATATTTATTCTTCCAAAATTCCAAACTGCAAGTTTGTCTACGCAGTTATCAAGACGTGGACAACGAACTTATTCAAAGTAGCCTACACACATTTGGAGACTATTTCGTTTCTTACCTTACTTGCACGCAGATGTGGACATAACTTTAAAAGCTCATAATATTTTCACAAAAACAGTGAAATACAAACTAAAAGCTGTGATGATTAGTACTCTTGAGTACTACCAAACAAATGCCTTCAACAGTTGCTATTCCAATAGTTAGAAGGCAATCTCAGAGTTGCAAACATCAGCATGTAAATTTAATGAATATGTATGAGAATGATGGGTAGAGAAAGAATATAAGATTGGAAGATAGAAAACTATTTTGCAGCACTCCAACAAAGTATTCCAATACTTGGAAAAGGAAACTTTTTTTTAAAAAAGATCCCCCTCGATAATCCTAAAATAATAGCACATAAAACGTTCACAGAGTAAGTAAAGCAGAACCCGAAGTAATTTGAATTTAAACATTAATCTCTGCTAATTTAACAATAGAAACGGTGTAAAACCACAGATTCCACCTTAAATCTCACCCGATCATTCTACAGAGAAATAGTGACTATAGGTAATTTGTTATTAAAATAGTTTTAAGAGCACCCAAGTGACCAAGGTGCCTAAATCCCAAGGATTTTCAATGAAAAGGTAAAGCTAAACAATAGGAATAAAGCTTAAAATGCTGTTTACACACTGATTGCAAAGGGGAAAAAAAGGGTGAATTACCTATCTTAGAGCAGTGTTTCATTAAGCCAATTTTTGTGTCGTAGTCTCAGACTACTTTCTTCTCCTCAGCTGAAATATTACCTGAAGAAAAAAAGAAACTCTCAAACTAGCACAACCGAAGTTTTTATAGCTCACATGGGATGCCTGCTGCCATGCACCAGATGTGTACAGGAAAAAGAAAGTGGTCAACATATGATATTAAAAAACAGTGCAGTTTCAAATATTTTAAACATGATGTCAAGTGCATTCAACAGGTCTACAAATGCATTACATTAGCCTAAATTTAGTAGGTGATAATTGAAATCAGAGATCCAGTCGTTACCACTGACATGTTTCTAAATACTACCCAATAAATTTTTGTCTGTTTCAGATTCTGCGTGACAGCTGGCAGTTGGGAGGGGGAATCGCCAAGAGGGTATGCACACACACATGTACAACATTTCGGTATTTAAATTCCAGTATCTTCCCTTTCTAGAGTTAATGTAACAGTGACAGTACTGTCATACGAACACACGCTCCCATAGCTGAATTCTACAAGCTGCATTTTTTCTGTAGGCTCTACCTGGCATCTTGCAGTAAGCACCGAGTATGGAACAGGACGGTAATCCTAACTAGCTCCAACTGTGTCTCCCGCACAGGAATTTTCACAGCGAAATTGATTCACTTCTTTTAGAGAGATGAGATCTGTTCTTCCCGCTTACCCTTACTGATCATCTCTTAATTTTTAGCTAGGAAAGGAAGAAAGTCCAACAACAACAGAAGACACAGTCTCAGTCCACATCTTTTTTGTTGTTACTGTTATTTTTATAATTACATACCATTCAACCACAAGGGAACAAATATGAGAAAATCCTGATCCACATGAAGGCAAAAAAGTTTCTTCCATGTCTACAGCGCATTCAATTTTTTACTTTCTTTTTAGCCTCAGCTGTATCATCACCTTGCTGATACACCCACTATCAGATAATATAAAGTGCAGCTAAGTAGCACGTAAGAATAAACTACCTGTAGGAGCACCACAGATTTGGCAGGTGGACAGGTATCAACCATCACTCTTGACAACATGCAGAAGCGGTTTATGCAAGTTGGTATGAAGGGCTGAAAATGATACTTGGCATCTATAGTTTATCAGCAAGGCCTCCTCGCATCTCAGTTTTGCCATCTGTAAAATGGTGCCAGTGTTGTCTTTCCACGTCCCAAAGGAAACCGAACTTGAGAACACACTACGAAAAACTGTGCCTGAAAAGATATGCCCGGCACTTTGCGTAACACCACCAACGGTATGGCTTTTGATTGGAAATTTAAACACCCAGTTAGAACCAGTGAAGGCTGGGAATGGAAGAACAAGGCTTCCACTAATAAAATTACAGTTGTTCAATTTAGGTGCATAAACCTTTGTATGCAAGCAGCAAATACTTCTTAAGTTTTATGGATTATAATTTTTTAAAATGATGTCTAGCAAAATGAATTCCGAAGAACTCTGAAAAGACTAGCTTTTTTTTTCTTAACAACAACAAAGTAGGCTTTAAAGGCACAAACCACCTTCTCTCTTAGTATTCCTTTTTAAAGGAAGATCTATTTACAAAGCCACAATATTTCTATCCAAAGAGTTAAAATAAAAGGAAGCTGTATGCTACTCATTCTTAGCTTTTAAACCCTAAGGCACAAAAGACCCATAAAATTACTAGCACCTATTAGAAGTATTTAACTTTGTTACTGGTCTCAAGAATTAAAATTAAAACTGCAATCAACATTAACCATGGACTGCAGTAAAACAGCCAGGAGGCACCTTGGAGATAAATATAGTTACCAAAGACATACAAAATTTGAGAGCCGCACATTAGATGGTGGGGAAGGGAGGGAGAAACATCAGTTTGACATTTTTTCTGCTGCTCAACTAGTTGCTGGAAGCAAGTTTTTAAAAAGTTTAAAAAAAAAACAGAAAAACAAAAAACCCCACCCCAAACACAGACAAATCCTACAAAGTTATGAATGACAATTCCACCTGTATTAAGTAGTATCAAAATTGAGAACTTCTAAAATCTACTGTATCAACAGCTCTATTTAAAATGCAAAACCAAGTAATTTTAAAATTAAGACTTTTAATAAATTGTTGTTTAGAAACATCCATCTTGACACTTCAACGCAGCCAGTCTCACCGCAGATCAAGCGTTAGTCCTTCACCAGATTCTGACAACACAGTCCTCAAAAACCCCGAAGTTCAGACAAGGTCATTTAGAACCCAAGTCACGGGTTATTCCGGAAGGAGGGGGGCACACGGGGAGTGTCCTGTAGCACCTATAGCATATGGTTGTTAAAGTTGCTGAAGATTAATGTGCTGATCTATCTTTCTCATGACTTTTGATCCAAAGTAAAAAGCAAAATGGCAGCCTTTTATGACACTTTCATTCTACTCCCCTTTTCCACCTCCTCCATTAAAACATTTCCCTCCTCTCTTTTCCACTATCTGATATTAAAAAGTCATTTATTGCAATAAAGGGGTTTAGCGATTTGGGAGTAACTTTTGTATACTGTACACCCTCTAGACACCCCAGAACTATGTTAATAATTTTCTTCCTATTAATTGTCTCATCAACTCACAGCTGGCTACGCTTTTTATTTCATTATGTTATTCATCAATCTAAAATAGAACTATAACAGAAAAAGAAATTGGAAAGGAGCAATTTCAATATTTCAAAACAGATGCAAATCAACGCCAGAGATGCTACACAGCATATTTTTATTGAGACAATTCTATACATGTCTGAAAAATGAACTTGTAATAAATAAACTCATATCCTGTGGAGGTATGTTTTTCCTTCCATCTTACGAGCTAATTAC
This sequence comes from Pygoscelis adeliae, assembly GCF_000699105.1. Classification (NCBI taxonomy): domain Eukaryota; kingdom Metazoa; phylum Chordata; class Aves; order Sphenisciformes; family Spheniscidae; genus Pygoscelis; species Pygoscelis adeliae. The sequence goes on from NW_008825162.1 coordinate 6,509,453, forward strand.
GCCAACACAACATAACATTTTCCTAAATGCCTTATAAACTGACCCAGTTACTCAGAAAGTATTATTTTTAAATTGATGTGATAGATGCAAACTGGAACGTTCCGATTTCAATTCTGGCACCAATTCCCGGATCCCCTTCCCAAGTAATTTAAGGACTTCCTCCCGATAGTTTTTCATATTCTTTTAACTGACATTTTATCTTTATACAGTATCTCAGCAGAATGAACATGCACTAAAACAATGACAGCCCTTCTTTGGCTGTCATCTCTCATTCTGGCAAAGACAGATGTCTTACACTGGCTTATGCCAATAATAGAGCCGACAAAAAACAACAGAGACTACCTGCCTCTGATGTAAAGGCACCAATTCACATTTGTGACACTCATTTGTCAATTAACAGATTTCTTCCATTGTTGACACATGGGACTTAAAAGATGTGGGCTAGAATGTGATGAATTAAAAAAGACAGATGAGTAAGCTATGAGCTGCAAAGTAATACTATAATGTGCTTTAGATAGGAATATCAACTGACACCCCTGACAGGCCATACAAGGTTTTATTTCATTTTGCTCTGTATCTAGGCTTCATACTTTGTCTTCTTTGTTCTCTTTTCATCAAGCTCCTAACATCTCATTCTGACAGCCAGAGACATTTAAGGCACTTTCGTTTCAAATGCAAGTTAGCGTACTTGATTTGTCATTAAAATGCAAAACGATTGCCATTGCAGGTAAATGTAGGTATGCTTAAAAGGTTGTATCTGCAAAGTAAAAGCTGAAAATGGTTTCTGGCTGCTTTGCTTAACTCTTTCACCAGCCTCAGAGTTTTTCTAAGGCAAGCGCTACCGTGCTCTAGTAGAAGCGTAGCAGCACCTGCAGTTTCATACAGGGTACACTTTATTATATTTAAATAACATAAAAGCTCGAAGTTACAATGTCAAGCACAGGGAGGTACTGTCAAGTTTACACATGGAGCCTTAGTATGATTTACACAAGACCTGAAAAGAGTCTATCATGCAAAGCTCTCTGGGGTCAAAGCTCTCCACTCTCATGCACTCTGCTAGTTAGGCACCAATGAGGAAAAAGCGGGGGGTTTTTTGTTTGTTTGTTTTTAATACACTAGTTGTGGTTGGTTTAGCTGGAATCACCAGTGAGGGAATTTTAACAGCAATTTACTCTCTCTGTTCAATGATCACTTAAAGAGACATGAAGGCCTTTAAATAAATAAATAAATAAAATGCTCTGTGTAGCAAAAAGACAAGGAACAGATTTAAAAACATTGCAGAAAAATAGACCTGCACAGGATGGAAATGAGTAACACCTAGCTTTCTACATACCTGCACAGATGTGAATGCACTCTATAATATGAATAAGGTTATTTCTATTCAACTGGATAAATTCAGACATCAAGGATCTCACTTGTGTTCAGCATACAAAATCTGGTGAAAGGAAATATCTATTATTTTCTGCAAGTGGTAAAAGGTTTGAAAAGCAGCAGTATAATTTAAGTAAGCAAGTTTTCTTGACACAGAGGTAAGTTCAGACATTATTTGATTTTAGGAACTTACAGATGAACCTTTAACTTAAATCTGTACCTACGTATCTTTTTTGTAGACCTTCTTGTGGTTTTTTACTAGGAAAAAAGGGTGTGAATAGGGTTTCACTCCACTCACTAGGGTGCAGAAG
>NW_008825162.1:6511151-6525327 GCF_000699105.1 Pygoscelis adeliae
AATTTGCAGTCAAGGAATCATTCAGGAAATCTGATTTAGATTATGACCTCATAGTGCATTAAACAAAAGGTACAGAACCTGAAACCTTTGATGCTTCTGTGTATACAATGAAGTTTACTGACCAATTCTGACATTATTCTGCCTACTGCTGAAATATATCTGCCACAATAGAGGAATTATTTATTCATTCCAGGTTATACGATAGTAATAGGCTATGCTGTAAATACAAGTATCAACTTTATAACTACCAGCTATCTTGAAGGGTTTCTAGCGCTACTTTTTCCACCCACATTCGTCTTAACCACTTCCAGTGAGCTTCTGTCCCCACACAGAAAGCAAATGAAAAAGAAACGTGCAAGACGGTACCTTAAAGCTGACTTCACCCTTTTACTTTGGTTTAAAATACTAGGGCTACAGCAACCGAGATTTTCATCTGCTGTACTAAAACGCACAAAGAAACACTTGCCCATTCTCTTTTAGCTCAGTACAGACGTATGTCCTCTCTTCCTCCATCCACCAATTAGTAAAAAGTGAGACAAATGACGGTCAAAACAAAATCTACAGTAATCCATTAGTCTCCTTAACTTTAGAAACTTCTTTTCTGTTGCTCAGTCATTTAAATGCAGGTGAAGTTCTTGTTTCAAACCAGCTGTGGTTGCAGTGACCAGAGTCTGTAATTCGGTGGCAAAGTAGTGGCCCGCATTAAATGGGTTGAGATAGATTCTCATTAGAGATATGTCCACATTTCAAAAGCCCTATTATTAGTGGTAGTAACAGAGCATTTGTTGATATGACTTATTTAAAGGAAGCCAAAGAATTAACAGTGAAAGAAATTGAACTACCCTCTGACATTCCCCACTTAGGCTGGAAGACAATTTGCTAATAGTGCACCTGGTAGAACTGGAACCAATACTGTACGGGAACAGCTGAGCTAGCTAATGCCTGGCTCCTGATTACAGGCAACACAGTGAACAAAAGAGAGAGCATTTGCAAGAAAGCAAGAACCTCATGTTGCACCTGCACCCAAATCTCTCAGCATCACCTTCAGCAGCCTTCTGCTGATTTAAGGAGCTTGAGGCAGTGGGGAGGAAGAACAGAAGGCACAGAGGGAGGGAAGGAGTAAACCGGACACATACACAGCCTCTCCCTTAGTTGGCTAGTTTCCATTTCTTAGAAAACATAGCGTTTGACAATTTTGTCCCAAAGCCATTCCAACATAATCAGCTTCACACATGACTGTTTCTGTGCTATTCCAAAGCACTTCATTGTCCACGATAGAGAGTGTATTAAATGCAAGATAATAGGTAGAAAAAGAAAGCGTTCAGATCCTTGAGCAGCTGTAATTTTAACATCCACACACTGGACTGTCAAATTATCTTAATGTAACCGTGTTGGAAGCAGAGTTTTCTGAATATTCAATATACTGTTAATCTTTGGCACCTCTAGAACACCTTTCCCTCAGCCTTTAAGTGCTTTAAAATAATCAGTACGCCTCATCACTTACGTAACTAGGTCAAGTTTTCATCTCTTCTCTCCAGCTAAGAGGTCTTGAAAGTCCTAGAAGCCTAAAACACAGCATCTCCATCCAGTGCTTTTGTGGCCATGTGGCCTTGCAGAGTCATGGCACTGCAGCAAGTCTTGGACCCTTCACATCTAAAACGGTTCGAGGACAATTCTGCTGCATTTACCTGTGCTTTAGGAGATTTTACGCTCAGGAGGTGAAATGCATTTTTAGCATTTAGTAAAAGAGAACGAGACCAAAAATAGATGAACAAAACCCTCAAACCACTGTCACCAAAATAAAACTTCAGTAGCCGTATCCTCGTTATAAAAAGCTGCTCTGTTGTTCTAAGTAGGTAACTGGATGCTCCCAAACACCTACGGTTTTAAAATTAAAATATACTGGTCTTGAAATCATTAAAAGAAAAAGAAAAGGAGGAAAAAAAAAAAGAAAAAATACTCATGATGAATAAATATCTAAACTAATTACTAAAGAAATCATTTAAATCACCAAAAGTACATGACTCTCTTACAAAGAATACATATGCTAACTTTGATCTTCAAACTAATGGTTGGAAATGATGATTTTTAAAAACTATTAATGTCGGTAATAGGTAGCTTTTCTGTTAAATTCATAAACTGAGCTCCCTGTCAGCATGTCTGATCACAGATTAACATTCTAAGGGAAAGGTAGCTCACATTTCTGAATGTAATTTAAAAACATTGAGTACTATGATGTCTTTCCATTGGGCGTATTCACAAGGAACAAACAGCACCAGTCGGCCCACCTGCCAAATGGGAAATGCAGAGTTTATTTTATGAGCCACATTTTCAACATCATTAAGTATATTTTAACTATATATATATTTCCTATCTTTTAACATTCAGCAAAACAAGCATTGAAAAATGGTGCTTAGTGCAAATTCAAAAATTAAGGACTGAGCATTTGACCTCAAAATGGTTGCGTCAGTCCAATACATTACACAAAAATGAACCAGCTGCGAGAACTGAGCACATAAGCCTCATACTAAAAAAAAATAATGACAAAACCCAAACAAAAATCCCCCACAACTTTTTAAATTCCTTTATTTGTTTTACAAAAATAAAAAATTAAGTTTGAAGTTGACAATAAGCCAAACATTGTGACTCTAGTCTTCGGTGCAACAGTATCGACAGAGCAAGAGCCTGACTTTTACCAAGCCCAAACACAATGAGTTGGCATCTATGCCAAACAGCTCATAACCTGAAATAGGCATCAGTCACCACTGGACTAACACCACCATGCTGATGTAACCTTCCTCCTATCAATGCCAAGACCAATACTGAGTGCTTCTGAGAGCTTATGGAGGAGGGAGTGAAGAAGGGAGTAGAGAGTTCAAAAATAACAAAAATCTGTTATAACGTAGGTAGGTTCGGATAAAACAATCAAAAGGGAGAGAGAGATTTGTAATTTCTTGTTACTTAAGTACTTTTTCACCCCAAGACCGCTCCCATTTTGGTCCAGTTCCCTCAAGGTCAGTTATGTCTCCCAATCACCCATCTCTGATGTGTTGTATCTTTTTTTGTTAGTAACCTGTAAGTAACATGTTCTTTCTTTCTAGGTTGAGTATGGGAAGGTTGTCGCTGACAAAGCCCTATTGCAAGTGCTGAATCAAAGTAGACCAAATTAGTTAGAGTATCGCCCCCAAATTTTTATATATTAAGAATATAATTTATATATTATACATATAATATCTATAAAGGCATTATACGTATATTATAAAGATGCTTATATATAAGATGTTGTTTTGTGTGTGTGTCTCTGTGTGTGCATATATGTACTAAATGCCAGTAAACTACTTCTGACAACAGCATCCCCCACACACTATACTTTCTATGACAAAATGAACTGGAAGTGTGCGCACGTTCGAGTACCACTATCTACCAGTACAGCTCATATACCGACTGCACAGGAAAAACATTAGAGACTTAAGCACTTGAAGAGAAGCTATTCGAGTTTGGTCCAATTTGCAAGAGCTTATCAACTTCCCTGAGGTTTGGGCGGATTACAAAGTGTCCCCTAACATTAGGTATTTTGCATCTCTTATTTGTGTTCTTTTAAAAGTTATTTCTATTACAGTCTTTCACCATAGCAAGGGTTCCTACAAACATGAGCAATGAGATGGTTTTAAAAATGAACAAACTCTTACGGCTGTATTATACGAAGCACATTCACTGCTACCACTTACGGATTCAGCGGGCAAATTAAGTTAAAAATGGAGAAGAAATTATAAAGACAGGAAATATCTTCCAACTCTACCAGTGAGCAACTCACTCAGGCAAGCATGGTCAAAAAGAAAGACCAGGAGAAACAAAACAAAAACAGAAATAAAAATCATAAAACTTCACATGATTGCCAGCATCAGTTCACGGGTAAAGCCTGCAACTGAGCTATAACACTGCATTAACTACGACCTTAAAGACAGTATAATTATTGTATAGCATGTCTGGTTTGACATGCTGGCTCCTGAGCCTGAGAAAAACACATGGCCCTTTTGCACTTCTATGATACTCATTCTTCACACTTGCATGAGCTAAGGGGTTTGGGGATTGTCTGTTTAAACTGAAAAATCATCTCCAAGATAATTTATGTAAAGATGATTTATATAAAATGCAAGATCTCAAAAATGGCACAAACCACACAAGACAACATATAACAAACACGCAATGCATAAACAGAAGCTTTGTAAGGATTTTACCTGCCAAATGCCAACTAGCTGTTTGTACCATGACCACTCAGGAGGTTTGTTGAATACTGGAGGACAGAGACCCTTCTTACTCAGTGACTGGTAAGCAAAACTAGTCAAGTTCTTTACACCGGCAACTAGATGCTGGGAATCTTGTGTACTGCATTAAGGAGAGAAGAAGATACCTTTCAACAAAACAGAGTGGAAAAGACAGAGACAATAGCTCCAGGGTTAATGCAGGTTCTTCCCTTCAGTCAAGTTCCTTGTCCTCAGACAACAGTTATTTCTGCAGTCCTTCGCTCTTGTTTCACAACAGCAGTGATGAGGAAATACTGTTTTAGAGTAAGAGAGATTAAGGATGTCAGAAAGTAAGAATGGTCCATCCGATTGCTATACTTATAACATGCTCTTTATCATGTCCTTTTCTTTAACCCCCAATACTTTTTAAAAAAAAGTAGTTCTCAGTCTTAAAATCCAGATAACCATAGACTATGCAGGAGAAGTCACCAAGACATTATTTGCAAGCTATTGACATTCTCTGAAAGCTAAAACAAGTGCATCAAACTATTTCTCCTCCAAATGCCAATACTTTCCACAGATTGCGGTAGTCTTCCATTTATTAACTAACTGATTTTCTCTCAATCTGACCCAGATTCCTGTCATTCAGAACAGAATTCAAAACAAAAACTAATTTTTGTTTAAGACCGATTACAGTTCTCTTACAAGAGGAACTGGATTGACTGTGCCAATGAATTAAGTCCTCCGGGTGCCCAGAGAACAAGTGCAGATTGTGTGGATTTAGCCTCCAGCATCACCCCAAAAACCAACTTCAATCTCACACAGGAAACCAGATCAAGAGAAAGCAGTTCGCTCCCTGCTCATGCAAACACAAAGAAAACAACGGGATGCAAACATCAGCTCGCTGGGAAATGCTCTGCCTCAGTCAAAAGGTCTTACCAACAGCCCTGAGTCAATGGATGCTTAATATGACATCCGATCTCTGTTCAAGTCCAAGGAGTTTGTTACTCACCTTTGTTCAGGAGTACAGATTTCACCTTTACTCATGATTGCAACAGCCCCTTAGAGATGGATGTCACCAAAAAACCAACTTTCATCATCCATCACAGCGATATTCACTAGCTATATTTAAGGATGTAACAGTTCAAGCTCACAACCTTATTTTACTTAATGTCAAATTGTGCAGTATGTTTAACATTTTTATCAGATTTAACAGCTCTAGTAATCCTCCCAAGAATTCTCCACTACACAATATGAACACACACTGACCCCCTCCACCAAAGGTTCAGGTAACAAGCTTTTGCCCAATTCTGCCACGTGATACGCTCCCAAGACAACTCCCTCCACAATGTTAAGCCTTCTTGAGAAAAGCAGAACAGAAAACAACCTTATGTTCTGATCTGTCAGATACAGTAAATCAATGGATAATGGCCAGCACTGGGGGTCAGAAGTATATATACTGCAGTGTTTTCACAGTCCGTTAGTGACTACGTGGCCATAAAAAGTCAAGCAAGGATCAATGGACAAAAGGAGAGGCTGTTGGGACTAAAGAAGGTAACAGCCACCAGTACAAGATTGAAATACAACAATTTATACTCTAAGTTTGTCCTTACATATTACTGAGTTTGGAAAAATAACTTATGCATCAAAAAACCAACTTGCATCCTTGGCACAGTATGCTGAAATCAGTGCGATATTTAAATACATACCATAAGCCATTAATTTGATATTTTTTAAATTAGTCATTCACTGGTCCCCTTCGCATCAACAATAAACCAATGACTGCAAATAAGACACAGCAGGAAAATATACAAGTCACAAAAACGCACACAGATAATACTTTGTAAAGGCAAATATTCTATAGTCACATTTAAAGTTGACAAAGTAACAGAACACAGGCATGGCTACCGTATGCGAGACAAGGTATATCTTAACAGTATTTTTTAATACTACTCAAAGTTTTCAAAGGGAGAAAAAAAAAAAAAAGTCTTCCTTATACATTACCCAGATCACATCTGGTTCCTGTTGAAATGCCACTTTTCAAAAGGGGGAAGCATGGTGGGAGGGAAAAGGAGGGGAAGAAGAGAACAAGGAGTAGATTTAGTTTTGATTGTCTATCAACTATCAAAAGTAGAATTAATACTTGAAGTCTAAAATCCTTTTCGTTACTGGTAATACTCTCCTTCCATTTTTACAACAGGCATACACCTATAAAACTTTATCTTACACAACTCCCTAGGTATTACCCATGTAGCAAGTGAACCCATCATGACACCTGTCTTCAGTCCATCTAGTAGGATAAGACTATTTCATAGTTATTTTAATAGCAAGATAATTACGCATAATGTAGTCCATAGTGATTAATAAACATGTAAGACTTCATCTGAAAGACCATTACATCTGTAAATTTTAAATAATTTAAATGATTCCTTGTATATAAATATTTCATTTAGCAAATTGATTTCCAACTGAATTGCTTCTAAAGAATGACCACCCTTTGCAGTGTTAGTGTACATTTATTTTCAGACATTCATAACCTTTCAACATTACTTAAAAAACAGCATCTTGTGCTTACTGTAGGATATCCCTTACGGTTAAACTTTAAGTACCCGCCTCAAACTACAAACCTACTCATATGAACTCGACACATTACTGCAATAGTAGGAGAAAAATTATCAAGAATTTATACATTTCGGATTGCTTAGCTGTGGAAAACGCTATCTCTTTGTTGAAGTCTCTAAATACAATTCCATTTACCTTGAAACAGTGAACTATTCCAAGTATAAAATTTACAAACATTTGTAAACCACTGTTTTCTTAGAGCAAGAAAGAAATCTCAGCTACTACTAAACATCTTTTTTCTGAAAAGCAATACAAAATCTTCATTACTTAAACATATTAATTCTCTTTGCACATAGTAAACTGTGGTCATGCTTGAAAGAAAACAAAAAAAACAAGAAGAGTGAAACAGATTAACTGCATTGCTCCAATACACTTATTTCAGACAACATACTATAAATCATCTTGAAACAAAACAGGCAATTATAATGTGCACAAATGTTATGATACTATGCATCTCTGCTGGTCCAATGGTTCTAAATTATTGAAACTGATGGCTGAACAAGGGCATATTGTTTCAACACACTTGGATTACTTGAACGATTTGAATTCTTTCTTTAGCTATCCAGTGCTGTGCAGAGATCTCTAATGTCAATAAACAAACAGAGAGATAGATGTCTCTTAGATAATTCAGGCCACACCTAAGGGGATTAAAATATATGACCAAAATTTCTGTAGCAATGTGTTTTGTTTGTGAAGAATCATGACTTTTTTTTTCCCCTTCAATACTGTAAGAAGCATCTAAAATTAAAGCAAGTACATACATTTTCCTTCAAAGCGTTCAATGCGGACAGAACAGCAGCTCCTTTCTCCTTCTAACCACTACCCCACATTTCAATCCTCTTCACCTCAGTGTAAAAGAAACAGGAGTGAGAGCCATAAGACAGAATTATTTCAAAACACAATCAGCTATTTGTAAACACCACTCCTTCTCCTGCAGAAAATCTGCAACTGCTAGGTGCAAGAAAAAGCAGCAAGTAAGGTAAATCAATTAGCTTGCTAATTTCTCACCCTCATTTATTTAGCTCTGTACTGTATTTGTCGTAATTGACTATAATTATGTTAATTACTAACTCCAGCATAATTACTGTATTTATTGTCATTGAGCACACTATGTACCCAAAGCAAAGCTGGCATTTGTCGGGCATCAAAAAAATAAATAAATAAAACCACACAACTGTCGGGGGGGAGGGGGTCTCTGAAAACTGGCTGATACACCTTCAGCAAATGAAAGGGCAAAAGAGATTTCATGCAATGCTAGTTTGAAAGCATCGGTTCATTAAGGATATTAATTTTCTGATAACTACACATTTAAGCATGACACACTGGAGCAGTATCTACAGGATTTAGCAATTATTAATGCGTGACAGTTTCAAATGCTAAGTGAATCAATTAAACAGCAGCATTCACAATTTGAGAAGAGATAACTGCTTCATAACTGCCTAAGACTACAATTTTCACATGACAAAAAAGGGCCATTCAGGCTCCTTCAAAACCTGACAGGTCAAGAAAGAAGTTTGAAACAAAAGCACCTTATAACCATCATCTCTCCTCTTTACTTGTCAGATCAACTTTGCTAGTGTCTCCGCTGAAATGGCATCACCATGCCAGCTGCCACAAGGTGATTTTTCATGTCTTGTCAAAGAAATCTTTTATTCTATTTGCTCTGCATTAACATGTTACATTTATTGATCAAGCCCTTTCTGCAGCCACAGCAGGGCACTGTGCTCTTATGCCTAAGGGGGCTTTGATGTCCTGGTGACATTCTAGACCGAATAATGCACATACTAAATGGATTTAATGCAGAAATGTGTTTGTGCATGACAGCTACATTAATAACAGCCCCTCACACTGATAAATATGCAATTGCTACGATTAAGAGTTACCCAATTATGGTGAAAATATTTTTCTACCTTATAAATAAAACCATCAAAAAGTTTTAACAATAGTGCATTTTTTTCAACATTTTAAAAGGCTATAAAGATCAGTCTAAAGGCTTTTAAAAAATATGTCATGCTTTGTTTTGAATTCTGGCTTTTATTTCCATCTCTCTTTTGTTGTTCATCTTCCTGTTCTGCGTGTCTTATTGCCGCACAGACTGGAAAGGTGGCAAGGAAAGGAAAAAAAAAAAAGAAGGGAAAAAAAAAAAAAAGAGAGCCTCTCTTTCACATACTCAACTCACAAAGAGGAACATGCCCTGTAAAACTGAAGCCCAGTTTCAAGCTGCCACTTGCATATTCCCCCAGGCAAGAAAACAGTAGGCAGAAGAGAGAAACAAACAATCTCCAGTCCACAGAGAGGATATTACAAAGCCCTAGCCTCGCAAAAGTCATGGAGGAACATTCCAGACTAGGATTAAAGTTCAAGGGGATGTTTTCATACATACACCCTCTTAATCGGACAGTGGAAAATATGCACAAGCACACACTGTGCAAATTATTCATGCTTCTAGCAGAAATAATCTGCACCCTAGAGAGAGGGAAGAGATATCTGTATCTCCATGAGCACAATTATTGGATTAATCCTCCCTCATTGGCCAAGATTAAAGATTCACTCTCCCTTTCGCCTCATAGCTTAGACCCAGAAGAAATCTCCGTAAGAAAAAGGAAAACAACTCACATGTTTAAAACTACTCAGGACAAAATTAGAAGATGGACTTCTCTGTGAATCGAACTGTAGATGTTGTTTATAAAAACACAGCACCTATTTGTACAAAAACACTGACATCTGTTACTCAAGCACTGGAGTGCGTTTAGCCTTTAATGTTAAAGGAGAAATTTGGCACAAAGAAAGTTATCTAAGACAAATAAAAGAACCTTTGAGTAGGGTTTGGTTTTTTCTCTCCACAAGACAGCAAGATGCATCAAAAAAAAAAACCCTTTGTATTTCATTCAAATCTCTACTCTCTACCTACATCACATCCTTCTTACTTATTCTTTTCCTTCCTTCAGCAGTGATTATTTACCTTTTTTTTTTTCCCAATAGCTTTAACTTCCAATGATCAACAATAGTTTTTCATTCCCCCTTGAAATCCTTTTCAGCAAAGCCTCCCAGTAACACTAACACTAGCACATCAGTGACTTTCCTTCCCATATTCTATGCTTTCATTAAATGGGAACTGGGGAACGCTTACCACATATTATGAAAGAAAATACGAAAGCCTTTACAGTACTCTATTAACAGGGAAGGCTATCAAATACAGTTGCCATGAGAGACTCAGGAGCGGATTTCCAAAGCAAAACATCTCTGCTCCTGAAACATGCCTTATTGAAAATACACAGCGTAATAGTTCATTTCTAAAATAGCTGAAAATCACTACCAATATCAAATCGAAAGAGCTGCTACAACTCAGGCTGTTTTATGATGACCACACCAATAAAGCTGCAGAATCACAGTATAATTTAGGTCAGAAGGGGCATCTAGAGGTCATCTAGTCCAATCCCCTGTTCAGAGCAGGGCGACTTCAAAGTTAGATTAGGTTGCTTGCGGCTTTGTCCAGTTGCGCTTTGAACATCACCCAGGATGGAGATTCCACAGCCTCTCTGGGCACCTCTTCCACTCAACCCTTCTCTCATCGTGAAGCCTTTCCTTACAAACAGTTGGAAATTCCCTTGCTGCAACCTGTGACGACTGCCTCTCGTCCTTTTGCTGTGCATCTGACAAGAGTTTGGCTCCATCTTCTTCACAACCCCCGTTAGTCCCCAAAGGAAACAAAAGACATTAGAAACTATTTAAACCAAAACTGTAAGGAAAACAGCATGAGAAGAAATAATTCACAAGGGGACTACAGTGGTCTGGGGTTGAAGGATTTCCGTCTGCCAGAGGTGTAAACAGGAGGCAACCAGCGGCACCATACCTTGCTGATTACAACTAGCATGCTTTTAAGTACACACCGGTTTTTCCCTTTGCCTCATACACAACAAATCGCTGTTACTCCTCTTTTTTCCCCCAACATCCCCCATAAAAAGTTCCCTTTTGCCACTCTGTCTTTCCTTTCCCTCCCAGGGAGAAGGGGAGATGCGTAACCATTGCGACTGGTAACAGTCACTTTGCTTTGGCTGCCAGAAGAAGGAGAGTTGGATCCATGTATCGCTCAGGGTAAACAAGGAGAGATGATAGTTCTTGGAAAAAAGTCAAACAAGAACGACAATTCTTTTAAAGAGCAACTTTTTGTGATTATTTAACCAAGTGTTGTTATTAGATTTACCACATCTGATGCAAAGACAATTAAGCATCTACACAGGCCCTAATTTTTATTTCATAAAGAGGAAGGAGCTCTAGCCTGGGAAGAACTCTGAAATCAGAAAAAATTAGTGAAAAATATACATTTTCCTCCGAATTAAATTGCCAATACAAAAGAACTAATGACAGCCCTACCCTCCTCCAATTCAGTTCTCCAGTCCTGTGTACATTTATGTGTTTACATCACGCGCAAAAAGAAAAAATTGGAGAAAACGGAGTAACAAAACCACCGCACATAAGAACATTGAATCCACTCCATTGAATTACTCTTCTGTGCAGAAACAAAGCAGACAGAAGTGCCATAACAACCAATAATTAATTAGAAGATATCCCTAAATTTTTTAAAATTATTATCCAAATGTGTATCAACTTAACAAGTTTAAAAAAAAAAAAGGGGGGGCGGAGGGAGAAACTCCTTGGTTTGTACAAAATAAGCTATATTTCCCAGAAAAACACAACAGCGTCTCTTGAAATATGTTATTAAGGGACAAGCTTGGCAAAGTTGTTTGCGTGTAAGTCACCAAATATAGTGTGTTTGACTAATTTCCCACTTCACTAACAGCACCAGCCAGTCTTCCCACCCTTTTTCCAGTACACCTGGACAAGCCTCTGAAAACACGTATTTACAGTGGAAAGCCTTAAACGGCAAAATAACTTACCTGGCTCTATCCTGACTTCTGCAACAAAGATACCTACATTATAGCGGTATCAAAATCAGCACGATTCACTAAAGCAATTGTCCAATCAAGTATTACATTATATCAGTTGCATAAGAAAGTTTTGCATCTGTATCATACATCTGTATGTACGTATACGTGTATGTATACATGTACGTATACATGACATCTGTATCATGCAGTACAAATACCTCTTTCTGATAAGAGTCTCTTACGTGGATAAGCGTGTGTGTGTGCGCGCGCACAGTAAAGACTGCAAGTCTACAACTGCACACGACTGCTGGTTCGGAAAGGACAGCGCTGTCTTGCCAGAAGAGTTTGCTGCCAACTGACCACAAAGCTGAACACGTTACTATGACAGAGAGATACCTCCCTTTCTCTCCATGCAACTACACCCATGACAGCAATATCAAATAACATGACTGCAAATACTGCTGCCCACAAAATTAAAATTTAAAAAAAAAAATCTTCCCTCTACGCTCAATTTCTTAAATTCTTAATGTAATTGTTATGTTGTCAGAAATTCTACTGACACTTCTACATAACAGAATTTATTGCCTGCTACAGGAGGATGATTCCTTCCCAAAATACACTTGGCAGTAGCCGTACTTACAGAGGCTAGGACACAGAGACCCTATACGCAAAATAACATTAAAAAAAGGTTGGTAAGTACTTTACTGCTTAACACCGAGAACAGGTAACTTAAATACTTCAGCATTTCTCTGGCTTAAATACAGGCTAAAAAAATTTGTGACTGTTGAAATATTTTTTCTTTCCAAGAACACACACAAACACTCTTATCTAGTAATGAATCATATTATAATGAAAACTAATGTCTGCTGCAAATAACTGTTGTGCCAGCAAAGCACAATATTCTCTTTATCTTTTTCTAGATTTTGACCACCCTTGGTCTTCTTCACTGAACTTATGCCTTTACCAACAGATAGCAAGTTTTTCTAGAAAATCAAACTCTTTTTCAAAGAGGCATTAAGTTTAGACTTTCTTCCCCACTAAACAGCATACTAAACTTTTCAAATTAACATTCACTGATAAAAATCATAAAATTCATCATTCTACTACAGCATTGTCAGATTTTTCAAGCAATAATATTTGTTTAAAGATGACGACAATGATCTTGCTGTTTACACTTGCTTCAACAGCTGCCCAAGACATCTCTTCTATATTCACATTCATTTAAGGCTACGACATTTATTCTACGTCTTATCTGACGCTGTCTATAATATGCAGGCGAAGCGTTCATATCTGAGTGCAGACCAGTCTGAACAGCTACTGTATAATAAATACTTCATTCTTAGTTTCTATATGCTTCGTATATCTATCACAGCTCTAATAAGAAAACATTACCACTCTCGTCACATTTAGTATTAGCTTCCCTAAGCTAAAAAAGAAAAAAGAAAAACAAACAAACAAAACCCCACACCAAAAAAAAACCCCACAAAACAAAACAAAAAACCACCTCTCCCCTTTCCCCAGATCTGACTTCTGGCCTTCGAATACTTTTACAGCTTTAAACAGCAAGCAACAGCAAGCTATCCTATATCACAAGTTGACTGCAGCTACTCCAAAAACTAGCACTTTCTCTCACATTTCCCCACGAAAGATTAACACACTTTTTTTTTCCCCAGACCCCAATAAAACCAAATGAGATCTCTTCTGAAAAATAGGCTAAGTGATAGTGTTTTGGGTAGGGAAGGAAAGAAGGGATGAAAACACAGATTTGAGAAATACACCACCAATTAAGATCTCCATGAAAACATGAACTAATGACTTAAAGTTTTAAAGTGGTATTTCACATCTAGATTTAATGTTAATATTTTACTTCATGAAATAAAACAAACTCAGAGGAACTGTTCTTCAAATCATGCATTAAATGAAAGAAACAAACTTTTTTTCCCAGAGGTAGTACTTTCAGAGGCGTAAAGAAGGAGCAGTCTTGTTGATGACATATTAAATCTGAATACACACACAAAACTTGAATTATCTTCATGACAAAATAGAAAATGCCCACTCAATTCCCTCCTCTAGCAAAACTCTCTCTTCTGATTACAATTTCCATAGGTACAGAGTCATCAGCCAGAAGTATAAGACAATAACAATCCACAGACTGTTTAGTGCCTCCTTTGCTCTGCTTCCTCTTGCCTGTAGGAATCAGTCTTTCAGAGCTGACAGTGGCTCAGGATAGCATTTGAGAGTGTTAAGTTAAAACCAGTGGTTGTTCCCCTTAGGAGAACAAGGCACCAGCACACTACTTCTATGTGTCTTCCCCCCCTCACAAGCGGACTCCAAGCTTACCCTCAATAAAATATAAGGAAAACTCAAAAGAGCCCAACCCTACCACTGAAAAACTACGCTTTTTCTTAAACAGACACCTAC
>NW_008825162.1:6525421-6529640 GCF_000699105.1 Pygoscelis adeliae
GATTAAATGAGAAAGGATACTGGAATAACTAATGGGAATACTACAGAATTCTAAATCAACCCATATATTAAAATAATCAGAATTTATTTATAAACTCTAACTGCACTTAGTTGTAGCACTTAACTACACAGCTGCCCCAAAATAAAATCATACAACAAAAGCACATCATCTGAGTATTACAAACCGTTTATGGCAATAACCAGAGATCTGCAAATAAAAAGATGGGAGAGAAGCACACACTTACTTGTATTTCGGTTAAGAACAATTCACTTTTGATCCCATTCTTCACTTCTTCAGGTAACGTTGCTTATTTTCCATTTTGAGTAGAGAACAAACCATGAGCTCCTCATGGGGCATCATTTATGTTAACACCAGAAATTTCCAGACTCACCTGGTTATTTGTGTTCCAAGCGTGCGAGAAAAGGAGACAAACATTGCCTATAAAACAGTGTCGCCCACTCGATAACACCTAAATGTACCCGACATACATGTACGTTTCTACTTCGGGAAAAAAAATTAAATATTTTATTTTTGGAGTTGGTATCCCATATTGCACTTGAAAATCTATATATTGCCACATACCTTAACAAGTTGAAGCTAAGATCTAGCCTTTTTGCCATATGTCCATATTTTCTTCCTAGGAATTCTGGAATTTCTTCACAGTCTTGACTAATGTAGGACACCTGAGAATCAGAAGCAAAAAGGAAACACTTCGTAAGTGGATTATTTAGTTTCCTGTCCAGATTCTGGCTCATTGTTCCAGTGACAACACACAATATAGTAAGTATTTGTTACAGCTTTAAGCTACACCAGTTTTACTGCTACAGAATCTATCACAATCTCATTTTCCTATGGATACGATCACCTTAATATTTACTACATCTATAGTCTTACGTACAATGTGTTGTCTCCTTTCAGGTACAAATAATTTGATCAAATACATCGCATTTCTTCTATTCCACTGTTAATACTTTGAGCTAACATTACTTTGTATTACCATTCTGATACACTCCAGAAGAAATTTTTTTGAAAGATCAGAAGCCATTCAAAGGACTTTCTAGTTTGCCTCTCAGCACACAACACACTAAAAGGTCACTTTTCAAAGTTTGGTCCAGAAACACCTAAGCAGTGTACTGTCAATCCATTCTCATAACCATTCCCGGAGGAGATTATTATTCCCAGTGACACGCTAGGGACAGAGCAAGAGGGCTGCCCAAGATCTGAAAAACCAAGCAGGCAGCTTTTCTCAGACAGTCGTGTAAGTCTTAAAAGATTTCTGGCTTCAACACCTATGTTCAGATCACACTTCTCCTGATACCCACAAGACTTGTGAATGTCTCTGCTCTTTTTCACACCAGCCCATGTAACCCACCTTTAACAAACATAGGAAGAACTACTGGTAGCAAAAATACAGCCTACTCGGATTTAATTTTTTTTTTTTTTTAAGCCAGGATGAAGTGAGTGGTAATATTTCCAGAAAAACACAAACAATAAAACAGCTAAACTTCTTCCATTCTCTCTGCTGTATTGTCTTAGAAGTCTTTGGTTTAATTTCTTCAATGAATCCCCACAAAACCTGCCAAACCTATTGTCATGAGTTCTATACATCCCTATTGGCTCACACCCCCAGTGTTCAAAATATCAGCCTAAACACCGACATTTCAGATTTTGTGCTAAAAAAATCTCAGTTGCCCTTAAATTGCAACTTGCTAGTTAAGCAGATTTCAACATGCTGTTAGACCACTATCTGTAAGATATTGCTATTATCTAAATATTTAATATAAAGTCAATTTCAAGACCATATCCCATTGGTTTAAAAGGTGTTAGCTGAAAAATATGCAAAAAAGTCACTCAAACTTTGTTTTGATAGTATTTCACTTTCTGTTAAACTAGAGACTCCTCTGCAGAACAGACTGACGGTACGTACTTTTGCAAGTCATCCCAGTCTCTTACACTCTAAAAATGATTGCAATCTGATAATACTATATTGCATCCCATTTAATTCATTTTGTTCAATAACTTCAACAGATAAAGCTGACAACAGTGAAATAATTTTTACGAGCAGAAAACAGGTAGCTTGAAGCTCAGTTTAACAACTTCTTCCCCTTGTTAAACCATACCCTCTCTTGCAATAAATTCTGCTGCCAGACACACACGTGACTAGCAAATATAAGGACAAAAGGGAAAGGAACTGGTTTGGGTAGTTGGCATCCTAACGGTTTGGACACAACAGAAACCGTTTTGCAGAATTTATTGAATATGGTGGGGTTTTTTCCTCCACTTTTCATCCAAGGCGACTACAACGCACTTTACAACGTACATGCAGCTATGCATACAAGAATTGCTTCGTTCTTCGCTGAATGGTAGATTTCCATAAACTAATGCTTGCAAACCCTTGGAAAGACACCACAGTAACAGCAGAATACTACTTTGGATTAAGCGTTTAGTTCAACGTGTTGAAATAGCAATGACTAAAACACGATGCCTATTAACACTAGGAGGGCAAGACCGTCTTGAGCAACTACAAACGTAGCAAGAGCAGAGACCACCACTCTGCTTTTCACCCAGGGAGGGGTGGTGGAGAAGGAGCAAGAGACTCTGACCTGCGGACCCACTGCTTCAGAAACTTACCTGGCCATAAATGTTCTAGCTCCAAAAGAACAGAAGTTGGAAGAAAAAAGTTCATACAAATCTGTTTTGGAGCACACAGGAGGCAAAACACATAAAATGTTGCAAAGCTTCAGCCTTTGAACTGTTATAATATACAAATATATTTGCACAACTGGTACAAACAGATTATTCACAGGCGCATTTGCAGATGAAATATGGTTGTCATGACATTTTAACGCTGAGGCCGTGTAAAAGGAGTTTTACTTCCACAAAGTCCACTTCAGCACACTCACAGTACAAGCACCTTTTTTAATTTAAAACAAATAGATTTGTTTTTCCACAAAATACACAAAGTGCATTCAATTTCAGATCTCTACACCCCACATACATGAACTTGCTTCGGATACCCAAGAACTCTCATTACTGTAAGAACAGCAGCGACTGCCAGCGATACAATACACGATAAGCCTTTTTGAACAAGTTTTCAAGAGTTATTTCCCCACTCTTCTGCTCTTTAATCCTTGAACAATGCTGGTATAAAAAAAGACTTCGGTAGTCTGGACAACAGAAGACTAACATTTCTTCACTTGCATTCTTTCAGTTCAAGGTCTTTTACACAGAAAACAATAAAATGTACATAATTCAGTATTCTTCCTTTTGCATCCATCTCAAATACCCTCAAAATGAGTACGAGCTTCTGAGTACACATCCAGAGATGTCATCACTGAGAGACGAGAGCAAGCACACTTTTCCCAAGAGTCCTCATCAGCTCTTTGGGTGCAAGGCACATCAGTAACAGGAGATTTCTTAGATTTTTCTATACCAGTATCAGCACATCACGTGGATTAAAAACTGGATGTAGATGTTTCCGTTGCCTAATTCTCCAACTCAAATCTAATACAGGTTGGTCACAGTCAGTCATTCTCATTACTGGTGCCCTGCTCAACATCCCACTGAAACGTTCAGAAAGTTTCCCACAAAGCCCAGCATCAGATAGGCTACGGACGTCTCAGACATTCTTGCAGACTCTTCAACACACTGTATGTAATTCAGGAAAAAAATATGTTTTTACAAAATATTTAAAACATAAGTTAACCAGTCAATAGCAGTTGCACCTCTCTTCTGCTTTAGTTGCAGCGGATATTACCATTTAATCTCTGGAATCATTTTACAATGATACTGTAATCTTAGTAACTCATAAAGTAACGTCTTTATTAAAGAATGTCACCAAATAGGTCACGTATGAACTCTAGATGTTGCATATTCCCTTCCATTGAAGGGAATTACATCTGGAGAATATTTCCAGTCAGCTGAGCATTATATTTTACTCTGCGCTGTTCGAAGATTCTAAATCGCCAAATTAAGAATATGCTTTACTTGGAGGGGCTCAAGGCACGCTCACGGGAAGCGGGCAGCGTGTTACTCGGTGCCACAGAGACCACAGGAACCGTTTCCTGCAGCAGCTGCAAAATTAGCCAATTGCCTCCACATCACACGCACGTTTACATGAATTCCACACAGAAATAGCACCCAGGTTAAAGAAGCAGTTAGAGGGGCAGCACCCTGGTTTAATGGCAAACCATTTTCAAAAAGACGAACTTTTTTTTTT
>NW_008825162.1:6529732-6529953 GCF_000699105.1 Pygoscelis adeliae
TTTTTTGCCAAAACGTTTTCCAGTAGCCAAACGAGGCGCTGGGTGAAGGCCAGTAGGATGTTTTACTTCCCAACTTCTCTCTTTAACCAAAACGGAACATCCGTGGTGTTCACTTTCAGCAGGGACAACGCTTCGCGTACTTCAGCCCTTCTCCTTCAGTTTGCGGCCGCAGCCTGCCCAAACCCGAGAGCGCCGGGCCCCGACGGCAACCGGGGGTCGCT
>NW_008825162.1:6531093-6551963 GCF_000699105.1 Pygoscelis adeliae
AGGCCCCGCTGCCGTGCCCTGCCTGGAGTGAAGGTCCAGCCGCCACATACCCGGCTGCCGCGTTTCAGCGCTAGGCTGGGACGGCGTGTTGGCTTGTAGCAGTGGTGGAACAGGCCCTGGGAAAGCGGTGAGGGAAACAGCCGAGAGGTGTGACGGCGGCGGAGGCATTGGGGCTTGGATTTCATTCCCTGTAAGGAGCTAGAGGACTTGGAGGGTCGTCCGGACTGGCTTTCCACTCACCGAGCAGCCCGTGAATTCGTGGCATAAAGCATAACTGGCCTTTGAAGAGATGCGTGTCACTGGTGAAGCAATACTGGCAGAAATGATCCCATGCTATCTACAGGCAACGCCCACGTCCCCATAGCGATATTTTTTGTCTATAGAATATAGGGTAATGTGTGTGGAAAACAGAAACGCCTTTGGAATTATCAGAAATACCTGTCACACCAGTCCTTCCAGGGCACGAGAATTTGCTAATTAAAATGATGGCGTGGTGGTAGGTTACCGCTGGTTAGGCAGAGTAGGGAAATGGAAGGTTTTCTGTAAGAATTTTGTGTGAGACTTTTAAAGATAGTTCGGTTTCTCAGGCTTGGATCCTAAATCCTATTAGTCGCCTACCTACCTCTTCAGCTGCCTAAGCACCTTTAAAAATCTGGCTCTTCTTTCCCCTTTGCTGCTAATACAGCATAACTCGCCCTCGCTGAAAGCAGAGGCTCATGCTGTGAGGGGAAATAAGTTTCAGGAGGATACGTATTCTACGCTGCAAACCACTTTCTAACAGTTTATTCAGCAACACAGCAGAAACTAATAGCGTACTTGCTGCTCTGCCTCTTAATATCAACAGAATAAATTCTTGGTACAGCTGTGGCGTTGCACCTTCTCTAGAGCCGTTCCTCCTTTTACGCTGACTGCTGGACAGGAAACACAGAGCAAATAGCCGAGGAAAAAAACATTTTGTAGCACTTTTTTTTCCTCCCTGTCATTTGAATGTATTGTGTTAAAAGCAGAGATGGGCCAACATGTAGAAAAATCAAAACACAGTCAACGAGCAAATCACTCCATTGCTTTGCATGGGTCTAATTTTCCTCATACCGTGTAAGGCAGGGAAGAATCAAACCCTTCATCCACAGCAAATAAGCTGATCCTACACTGATGAATAAAAGTTCTGTTTCTCTAAGTGAGAGTTTCCCATCGAGGCATACTTGCCAGTTCAGGTCATCACTCAGTGTGCTTCAAACAATCGGTGCCTTTATTTATTTACTACATTATACAGCAAATAACGTATGCCAAGGAAAACAAGCACTATGTGAACTGTAAATTTAGACAAAGCAATACATTCTCCACTTTCTGTATCTACCTCTTTTTATCTCTCCTGCAGCGACAAGCATGCGGTTCCCATCAGACGGGACGCACACAGCTCAAGGCACAAAGTGGCCCACTGCTACAGTTAGCTGTATTTGTCTTAATGGAGTGAATTCAATACCACACTCCGGTAAAACTGGAATAACTATATTGAAAACAATTCAGCACATCATTATCTATATTATTAGTATTAATTTTAGTAGAGTGTTAGCCGTCACTTTAGAGATATCCAAGAAGAAAAAAATTCCCGCCTGAAGAGTTTACAAAATAGCACACACAAATAATAACAAGTCTGTGTTTTCCAGCTTCTTACATTGCCAGCTGCATTAACCTGCCATTGATCCTCCTACTTACTAGGCAAGACCTTGTCTAGAGGGAAAAGTTGCAGGTGCGGCTCCCTAAACTGGGTGACTTAAATTAACTTTATCATCTCTTCAATCAGTCGAGCCGAATTTTGTAAATTACAAAAACAACTTAAGGAGGTGGCAAACTGTTTTAAGTGCATCTGGCTTACAATCATTCTTTTGAAACCAGTTCAACATTTTCTTGTGCAGACGTGGCCTAGATTATTATCTGCCGTGGAGAAAATAATAGCTCCAAATCCCGCGGCGTGTAACAAACAGGGAGCGCTACCGACCGCAGTGACAAAATGGGCCTATTATACCGTACAGGAAGTGAAAAACAAAACGCGCCAGAACGGAGGAATGGAGAAGGGAGATGACTGTCTTGTTGTGATGCTTCCCCAGACTGTGAAAACCTACATCTTGAAAGTCCTAATTCTGCTGCCAGTTTCCTGCAGGATGATTGGCAAATTTCTCAAACTCCGTTTTTTCTGAGTCTCTGTTTTATTCCTTCATTTCTAAGCCCCCATCACCTCCACATAATTTTCAAAAGGAATGAAAACTCACAGCTGCAGCTGTCTACCACTGAAATTATTACTGATTTTGTAACATCTAATCTAAAATTGTAACGAAGTTATAACATTGTCTCAGATTTCAAACCTATGAGTCAATGTGCTCATTAGTTTGTGCCTCATGTTATTATGGAGCTAAAATACATTACAGTGCTATATAAATACAGGAGGGCTTTTTTAGCCTTTGAGCCTGCTGATCATTAGTGTCACTTTATAGCGCAGATTCTAGATGATTGTGAGGCTGCCTCTGGTTTTAGAATGTTTTTCACCTTACAATATATATTTATTCTCCAGAGCATCCCAAAACACTTACCTTCCCGAGTCCTGGCCCCGCACAACCTGAATCATCTGAATGTTTTCTTTGGCTTTGCTAGAGCTGCCTTTACGAGGAAAGCTTTAGAGGACTACGTTTGTACTTAGAGAATATAATTTTGTTGGTGGTTGCTTAGAAGCTGTAAGTTTTGTGAGGCTTCTTTGTATGGCCTGAAATAATTTACATGACAGCGGGACTTGGCTGACCTTTGAAATGTCTTTTTTTACGCTGTATGTATATCAAAAATCACTTGTTTGTTTACATTATCGGTTTCACTGCACAATTAGAAGCAGAAGGTAGCACTTCTGTATGGGCCATTCAAACACGATTTCCTTAGATTTTCAACAAATATTGCCAAAACTGCTTGATAGATGAGTTACATACAGACAAAACCAACTTTTTTTTAAATAAATAAATAAAGTTTTCTTGTGAATAGCTACAATAATTGAGTTACTAATATACTCAGTATATTTTTTTATACACACACACACACATATATATTACAAACTGAGCAGACCCATTCCTTGAATAAAGAGCACTAGATGTTCAAATTAAGACAATTTTGTGAAACCAGCCTCCAAACAAGTGGGAAGCAATGTATTGGGACCGTGGTAGATACCCGTCAGATCTGTCCCTTTTTCTAAGTTCTTCACAAAATAACAGAGCTTTACGTCATTTTAGCAGTCATTAGCCTAACATGTATACACAGCTCCAATTATGAAATCTCATTGACCAATTGATTAAAATAATTAGCTAATACATGCCAGTAAATTTGGCATAGCAGCAAGCACCAAATGAATTATATAATTTTATATAAAACCTATGTACGCAATTGTTTTCCCATCTTAAAAGAACATTGAAGGTTTATAAGAGGAAAAAGTAGCAACCCTGAATGTTTTATTAACTGAAAGTTATAAAAATATTTCAGACTGAGTTAATGAAAATGATCTGTGTTCCAGCTTACGGCATACGCTGCATGTATGTCTGCATGTGCATGAATACAATCATCTTACACTTCAGAGTAAGTCAAACAACAATGTATTGTCGTCTTAAAAAAAAATACAGTTTCTCCTGACAAAATGGTGTCCTTGCACAGAGTTTTCTGAAGCAAAACATTTCAGCAAAAATAAAATCCCAGCCAAGTCACAGAATTCTTCCAACTTGACCATCAGAAAATTTGGCTCAGAGTTTACTCATATAACTCATTTTGTTGATGCTCACAATGAAAACGTCTCAAAATATTTGTTGATAAGTATCCACAGCAATACGATGTTTAATACGAACTGAATCAATTTAGCTGAAAGAGATCGACTGTAGTACAGACGTTTTTGTCCGTATTACCAGAGGAACATTTTATTCATACGTAGCTTCACTTACACCTGTTTTTAATCGCCAACGGTTAAAGATGGTGTTTAATGTCCAAACTAATAACTTCAGATGTCTCCCAGGAAATAGCATCACTAACACTCTCTGCTGTGAAACACACAGGAAAAAAATAAACATGATGGAAGGAAGAAAAAATACAAAGTATGTGGTTTAATCTTATTGACAATGACAGAAAGAAATACAGTAATGATGACATCATTTGCCATTCCTAAGCTGAACTGCTGGGAATTAGGTTTCTTTTCCTATCTCCAACGTATTTCCTATATTCCCACTCACAGACATTTAACAGCCAATGATAAACAAGTTAAAAGGATCTGAAAAGCAAGTTATGCGTGTACACTCAATACGCTAGTACACCTTTTCTTGAACTGCGTAACAGTGTGATACAGTGCTACAAAATTTGAAGATAAGAACATCCAAATTCTTTCCTTTTTTCTGCTGCTGAATTAAAATGACAGTAGAGTGATATTTTTTTTTTCCCTCAGAAGTGTATGCCCACACTTGTGTGTTTGAAACTCTGCAGGATACATTTGTCCAGAAAAGCAGCCAATGGAAATAAGTTAACCCCTACTACCATGGGCCCATATAATACCTATGAGTTTGCTTTGAGTTTTCTGCTGTTAACTAATGGCCTTGATTTACAGTTTTCCATTCTTGTGGGGACTCCTACAAGAGAAAAGAGGGGTAATATTTTTACTTTCATCTAGAGTTTTTGCTTTTTTATCCTTTCCTGCAAGACAGAAGCAGAGTGTCCAAACTGATCTATTTCCTACAAAAACCTCTTGCGTTTTGGCTCTTTGATTCCTCCCCTGTCCCCAAGCAAAGCAGAATTATGTCTAAAACCACCTCTGGGATATATTTACTTATTATTTTCCTATTATATGGCAGCAGCGTGGTACGAGCACAGTGAGGCTACGTGGTGATTGTGAATGAATGCAGCTTTGACATAAGCTCGCTCACTGTTTTATTGCAAAGGCACCTTGAAGTTCAGCATTTTCTGATGTCTTTGGAAAGCTTCACTTCGTAACCTTGTTAGCATTCTTTTAAGGTAAGTTTTTGTATAGGCTTCATAATGCAATACACTATCAGCTAAGAGTTTTCAAAAACGAGAACAACCTAAAAGCTTTGATGACAGAAGGAAAAAAAAAAACCTTTCCTGAAATTTTTATCCAGTAATCTCATCTGGCTTCCACTGAAGTTAATGACAGTTTTGTCCACCATGGTATGGCCCAAATACAATTAAAAATCCCTTATGTTGTATTATATAGCACACTATAGCTATTAGGCTAGAATTACATTTAATAAGTGACGTGCTCAACAACTAAGACATAGCAACAATTAATTGTGCAATTTATTCTGCCTTCTCATAATATATGTTATGGTACAGGGTTGGTTTTGTTGGGTTTTTTTAAATATATGGCAGTCTGATTCCTTTATACTATGGAATGAACAAAGCTGAGTAAATTTAACTCAACCAGGTAAAATACCACTAAGTTCTTCAATGCACTGTATTGCCAGAGAACCTTGCATTTTTTAATGCATTTATTCTCACCCTATGCCAGGAAAATAGAAAAATCCTCTTCTTCCTATCCTACAGAAAAGGAACCGAGGCAGAGAAAAGCTCATTTATTTGTATAAAAACTTACGTTCATTATCTGCAGTCAGCTAGGGAACTGAACCTACACCTCCCAAGACCCAGGCTGATACCCTAACTGTAGACAATACTCTGTCTTGGTTTGTCCCATTCGGTGTAAATGCACAGGAGGTATCATATAATAAAAATTATTATTTCCAGTCAGGAAAAGAAGCAAGTGTAGAATCGTCATTTCTTTGCTCCCAGTGGACAATACTTGCAGGCAAAAGGATATTCCAAGCTGGAGGGTGATTACGATCCTCTGTGTGTCCCACCTAGGGTATATAGCACGCAGGAGAAAGATGCTGACGTGGGGCATCCGCAAGCTCTGTAGATTACTGCAGGATTTTGACACGTTGCCAAAGCTAAATGTGTAGCACAAACCAAGGACAAGAAATGGTATTTTTCGAGAGTTTATAATTCATGCAATCTAAATGTTTTTTCATAAAGCCAACAAAAAGGATGCCAGGATTATCCTCCTGCCAAGTTTCATTGCTAACCATGGAGGCACAGAACACTTAATAAAAGATCATAAGAATTTTTTAATTTGAAAGAATTCAGTAATCTTTGTATGGAAGCTGTTGCTACTGCTTCTCCTGTAATTATATGTTCCACACATACACAGAGATTATTTTTTTCGAAGCCTAAGATGACTGACTCACAACAAACCTGAAGTGCCATACTTCCCTACAATCCATTACGTATAGGTAAATTTCAGGTTCGCTGGCTGCATTATCGTGGGAAAGTAAACTGCAACACTGAAGCAACTGTACATCTTTGTGCATCGATGTTTGCCTGCTCATAAGAATGCAACAATCGGAGCTGGGAAAAAAAAAGGATTAAAGCTAAGATAAAGTCTAATTTGAGGCCATCCAACATTGCAGTTCTATTCTAAATAACAGATTTGAGGTTTTAGAAGTTCAGCGAGGTATTTTCTTGTTCCAGGTCTCTGTCACAATGTCTGGCGCAGCGACTGTCTGTCACACAAAGACGAAACAAAATTATTGCAGGAAATGCTTGAATACAAAGATCAAACAACAAAGGAAGTGGCTGAGAGGCCAGAGGAGCTTGTCACTGAGCTGATCTCTCTTGTTCTAGCTGTCTTGGCAGTTCACTGTAGAACTGAAATACCAGACCAGCCAGAGGTGATGTTTTGGTTTGGGGTTTTTTTCAGAAGGAACTATATTCACCTGATTAATCTAAGGAGGCACAACCTGCATCTTATTTTGCCAACAACACTGCATAATAAGAGAGACCTATCTATAAATAGGCATATAGTATTGAAAATAACATGTTGGAAGGGGTCCTATGCCCCTAAGACCCTACGCCCCTAAACACGGGTGTCTTTACCCCAACAGAAGATCATGTGACCAGGAAGGAGTTCAGGCCAAGGTGTGGGAATACCTGACGTTAGCAAACAGGCTCCTTCCCTGCTTCTCATGGCCCCATTTTTTAATCTTACATCTTCGAGCTGGTTATACCGGCAAAGGGCAAAACCACAGCCTTCCACACAGATAACAGATACACGATACTGCTGCTGAAAAGCGAGCAGTAAGCAGATATACAGTCCAATCAGAAGTCAACATAGTACAGTTCAATACAGAATAACTTCCATATTTTAAGGAGCAAAAGTTTTAGTTCCTTATTGTTCAGCTCCAAAGCCAGTTGCTATTTTTCGTTATACCTTTTAAGTACCAAAGATTCCCACAGAAATGTATGGAAGTTGCTAACAATTTGGATGGCTATGAAAGAACAGAGCTCAAACAAAAGCCACCATCCTCTGCAGTTTGTTAAACAGCAACTTTTCCCATTACTCACTACTTTCATCCACCCATCCTTCTGGGCGAGGAGGGATAAATATAGCTCAGCTAGCATTAATTCTGCATCATCTGGAGACATCACTAGGAAAAGAACATGCACACACATGATGCAAGAGGGAAGAGCTGAAGGCTGAAAGTCACAGAGGTACAGTTTCCGCAAGCAATACATTGTCGATTAATACAGAGAGATATACGTAAACCTGACAACTACAAGAAACAGGTTTTACACTTTTTGAAAATGAGAGAAAATACAGGGGAAACCAAGGTGGTTTAGTTAAATCTGACTCTTCTTGAGTCTTTCTGCTGGTGACTTTAGTGTTTTACTCCTCTCTCCCACTCTCCTTGCATGCAAATATACTAACTTAGAAATCCTTCAAATCCAGTAATATGCATAATCCCCTCTCCTAGGAAAGATGAAGCAGAAAGAGTGCCTAATTGCAGACTGTAGATTCTATAGTACCTGCTGCTCCTCCAGGACATTTTTGTCCTAAGTTCTCCGGTCCTGCATCTAGCACAATTCAGTCACACAATGTCCAGTTCTTCAAGAACTAGAAAGTCATGTGTAAGCTAGTGGAAGAACAAAGGAGACCAGCGCAGTTGGTAAGGTATTTTCTGCAGGAACCGCTCCTTAACAAGAAAATGGCATTACTGTGAACAGGAGATACAGAGAAAAAATTCCAACGTGTGGGTCAAGCAGTCCTGTGGTATTAGGATTAGATTCATTACAACTTTCCAAATACTATCCCACTCCTTCTTTCTGAAAACCTGTTCTTCTAGACCCTTCTCACTGTCCAAGTGGGAAAGTGAAAAGAAGGAAAGAAGCTGAGCCAACGTAATGCTTCATTCATTGAGAATAGAGAGGTCCTCCATAAGCTGTACGTTATGTTTTAGCCTCCAAGCCATCTGTCCAAATAACAAAAAAAAATATTTTGATAAGCCTTCTTTTGGTGAGAAACACAAAAGAAATAGCAGACTGAAAACAAAGAGACTTCCTGTTTATACTGCAGAGATTATTAGAGACAGACCAATGCTAAACTTAAGGAAATTCTTGTCTTAATTTTGGAATCCAACTTTGACTCCATACATATAAAAGCATCTGAAAACGTGCTCATATTTGGCCATCATACTGGGGACCTTTTCCACAATCACAAGAGAACAGTTCAGAGCTTCAGATTAATAATTGTTGCTCTCGCGTAAAGATGAAGGTGGACTGTTAACAATATAATATAAAGCTTTCCGTGCTTAGGTTTCTTGCTGGAATCCCAGTCAGACGAGTAAAGCTACTATCAGCTGATGGTGTGGGATAACATATATGACTAATTAGGAACAAACTATTTCAGTTCCAGCAGAGGGAGGTCCACGTTACAAAATCAGCACAGAAACAGATACCAGAGTTGGCATATTTGCAAAAAAAGGCAATGATTGAATGGACATAGACAGTAAAACCACTTCAAACTCTCCCAGGCTTTGTCGCCAGATCGGAACTGAGACAGCATGAGTCACACCGCGATGGTGTAAGGTCTTCAGTTGCAAACTTGACCGTGTAGCATATTTCAATACCATTAACTTGCCAAAACCAAAAAACACCACAAGGTTCTGGTTTGGGATTTCTTTCTAGTAATGGTTATACCGGTGTATCTGAGTGACATAACAGTTCACATGATTATGTAGTGAGTTAGACCACCGTGCTACATTTGGGTCACTTACTGAAGATTCTGTACCTTGTTAAGACAAGGCTGGGTGAATTCTGTAATAAAAAGTGAAGGCTAAAAGAGATCTAGTCACAGCTGATGCTGTGTTTTTAAAATTCAGTCACACCAATATTACAAAAGACTTCATTCCAAGCCAAAGAAAAAAGGTCCAGGAAGTTTAAAATATTATTATTCATAAAACTTTTGCAAATTAATTGTTTTCCTCTCTCTCTGAGGAAAAGAAAACCTTTGTTTATTTTTGGTGGAGTAACTTGATTTATGTGACAGAACCCAGCAAAAAGGAAGCTGTCATAACAAATATCATCATGGATCGGGACTACGGGACAGAGGAATAAAACACAGCTTTGCAAACTGAGCTCTTAGAGAACTGGCAGTAACCAACAAAAACTACTTTATTCTCAGCTCAAAACTCTTGAGAAATATGCACAGTTAATTCTCACGATGAAGGGATAGAAATATCCAGATTAGCCAGCCAAGTTTCTAGCATTTTTTCCCAGTTTGTCAGCTGTCTTAGACTTCCCTACTAAAACAAGAAGAAAAAGAAAGAAACAACCATTAGGCTGTACTTTATAAGAAGGGTCTGTTTGTAAACAGTTTTCAAAGCAGTACTAACCAGTAAGTAAGAGAATCTGCAAAATTTTACAGCCTGAGAACCATGGGTTGAAGATGAGGTTAGGCAGCAGCAGTCATGGATGGCTATAAGCAGTGTCTGTTGGCTTGTTTAACCTTACGTCAATTCATTAACCTCCTAGTAAAATATTTATTGATAATTTACTAAGCTTTTTAGGAATTAAAACTTCATTGTCTTCTCCTGAGAACGTGCGCTCTGGTTCACATGCTACTGGCGATACACAGCCAGGAAAGGTTTCACCTAGCCTTCTGGCGCTGTGACACCTCAGACATGGCACTGAAGCCATGTAATCTCAAAATGCAGTTTCACGTGCACTTCAGATACAGAAGCCTGGATACAGCAAGTGGAGCCTCTCGTGGAAAATCCTGACTACCTTGGACCTAATGGCTAACTTGGATACTTTTCTCCTCTTTCTTTGATCTTACATTTAGTACAAGTCTGACTTAAAAAAAATTGAAAACAACATTAAACTCTTCATGAAGTGAAGAAAAAGAACTCTGGTGAAATAACCTCAATATAATAACCAGCAGCATGGAGAGTGTTTCTGCTTATTCCGTAAGTTAAATCATATGAAAGGATAGCAAGATATTAAATTCAGTTCTTCCTTACTGTTAATTTTTCATCATGTAAAAATGCATATGTTAATGAAGCTACAAAACTGTCCACACTGTCACAAACAGAAAGAAATTCTAATTAGAAGATAACCACAGGTCTGAAAATCTTTTGTTACCTGAAAAGTCTGAGGGTGTCTGTTTTATAGTACTAATTAAAAATTGTTCTGTTTAAGCAGAAAAGCAAAGACCAAAACATTCATCAACAACGAAACAGGTTAAGTGAGCAAAAAGAAGACTTGACAAGTCCACGGAAAGATTTTCAAGATTCTATTTCAAGCTTAATGACTGCTTACATGAATATATATATTTTCATCATACAGGCCCATAAACTGAAATATTGAAAATAGTATTTTCAAAGTTTTATCTACAAGGAAATTTTATTAGTGTTCATCTTCTCCTTCTAGTGAATGGAAATGCATGTTAATTCCCTTCCACTTTTACTGTTTCAAATTGTATTCACTGTACAGTATTATAATTTGTCTTTCAGTGGAAAGATGATAAGTAAATGTGTTTGTAAAAATGGTTCATAATGATCAGTTCTTAGTGTTATTTATACTGGTTATTTTAAAATATAAAGTCATACCTAACATTTCTAAAGTGTCATTCACCTGCAAATTTCATGACATTTTACATATAATAATCAATTAAGCCCTACTATACCCATCTCAATTAGGCATTAATATCCCAATTTTACAGTTAGTTACACTGAGGATAGCTTGAAAGGTTAGCTGTCTTGCTAATACCACTCAGGAATGGGGATAAAACCCAAGAATGACAATTGCCTCTCTATGTGTAATGAAAAATGAAAAGCCTTTTCCCTCTTGTAGAATGGAAAATACAAAAATAAAAGGCAAAATTAATGGACAAAAGTTTGGGCTCTTACAGAACTTTTACCTTTTCTTGTCAAACAAACTATTGCTTTACAAACTTCTTGGAAAGAGGTGAATGCATACAATCAAGAGATTTCTACAAGAAGTTCCACAAGCTGTGGTCCTGTAGACCAAAGAAAAAACAGTGGCATAGAAGTATAGTCCATACTAACCTTGCCTCTCACCACCTCCCAAGCCAGACTAAACATCTTGAACTGAACAGAACTTCAGCTTTGTACCACCTGGAGAGGTTTATTTCAGCTGGCTACCTTAGAGCAGGTCCAGGCCACTTTATGCTTGTTTGAACAGTAAAAATGAAGGTATCCAATTAACATAACCGTATAGTATCACATCACATTAGTTCTATCAAACTTGCCAGTCTAATGCCACTAGAAAACAATTTTATTTCAATTTTCTATTCTGATTTTGATACACAGAATAAAGAAAGGTCATCCTGTTTATCCCGTTTCTGAGGTACTATAGTCTGTCACCGATTATAAAATGGTAAACCTATGTGTTTCCACCCGTATTAGTAACCATAACTGGGTAATTTTTCTGTATGCTTTCAGCACTAATGTCTAGAATTCAAAATTTACTGTTTTAGAAGTGTGTTTTTATTATTACCTTAAATGACAATCCTTTATTGCTTTTATCCTCTGACTTGATACAGAAACCACTACAGGTTTCTCATTTTGTATCAGACTTCTGCACGTTCTCTGTGGGTAAAGAAAAAATACGCTACTTTGCTGTATTGTGCTATCTTGGTTTTATAGTACCACTCCTCTCAGAGGGGTCAGTGACAAATTATGGTCCCTTGGCATTCGCTCTGCTGCAGATTTTGCACCAAATGAGGCAGGGATTACACAGAGGTGATACCGTTTGATCTTCATGTTCTGTCATCATCAAGACTGTCATCATGTCCGTGAACTAAACAGACAGAACCAAGATTGTAGAGGCAACCTCCATTCTGGCACTTCATTTTTTTCCATGCCTGACCTAGCATGCTTAATGTTCTTTCAATTTAGAGTCACTATGATTGTCATTGAGGTTCTGAACCAGATACCTAGAGTACATCTATAATGCCTGTATATCAGGGAGAAAACCCTAGCTCCGAGTCCTATTTATGCAGATGGGCTGATCTCCAAACTGGCTCCACAACTGTGCCTTACCAGCTCCAGCCACAGGCCATTCTAGTACTCTGCATATATTCTAATCGCTTAATCAATGCTTCGTGCCTAACGTGACTTCTCGGGTATGCTCTGTAAAAGCAGTCTGACCCAATGTATCAGTTAATTAATTAGTGACAGCTCCCAGTGTTCCAGAAACCTGTTAGAGGACACCTAGAGGATGGCCGTAACGCTGTGGTGTCTGGCAGCCCCAGCTCCTTCAAGAGGGAAATCAGTATGGCACAGAGGAAGTCTGTAACGTCAGTTTTCTACCCCTGCAGAGTCTGTATCAGCGAGAGGTTCCCAAGGTCATGCAGACTGTCATCCACCCAATACAAGGCTCCCACCTGGCTCTCTTAATTGCATGAATGAGAAGAGACACCAACCTATGGTCTTGCTGGCCTACGCGGATTGCTACAGAAGTGGTGAAGAACGTGTCCAGTTATACTGAGAGGCTTTATCTTGGGATAGATGAGCACCCTCTTTTCCCAAGTGAATTCCAATACTACCATATCCAAAAAGCTAGAAACGAGGCTGCATTATGTCCAGAAACTACACACCAGGAAAAAGCAATCGGTGACCTTCCCACCCGAGTGAATGGACCATCCATGTTACTGAAGGGGCTGCAGGAATGTGCTGAGGCTTACGTTTTCCAAGTCAGGGTGGCAGCATCAGAAGAGAAACATGATCTTATGCCTTAGTGAGCCAGCAATACGACTGATACACAAAACTGAGGGGAAAGCATGAGAGGGATGCTAGAGAGAGGGAAGAATTCTGTGAGATCCCATGTAAGCTCAATAACCTGAATTCTTGTCACCTGTGGTCGTCCAGGAATTCCTTGTCCTTGTATTCCTTTGTCCAGGAATACATAAGAGGAATAGACAGGATTTATCTTTCCAGCCTGGGCGGCACCACTTTGAAAATGGTGCTATGAAATTTGATACAGGTAGGGAAGGTGCTAGTGGGAACACAAATGTGAACAGCCGCATGCAGATGGTTGTCAGAGTGAGTTTAGATTGTCAGCATACTGTGCACTAGTGATGACACGTGTACAATACTGCTTGCTGAGATTGTATGCCCTGCTCTTGGCCGCTAGTGAGCTAAGATGTGACACTGTTGATGTATAGGCATATACAGTAGTCAATAATATGCAAGCAATGAGCAAAGTCTGCAAAACTGTTGGTTAAAGAGGTCATTTTTTTCTCATGATTGTGGGTGGTATGGAATGAAGGCATTCTGGAAGCCATGTCTGGCCTTTGAGCCCAAAGTTTCTGCGATGGGCACCTTCTGCTCGGATGTGCACTGCCATATAGCATACATTCCCTACAAGCTGCCCATGTTCTCCTTCCTTCCTCGACTTCAAACGGGCATAATAAAATCAGGGCACTTACCCAAGTTGGTCTCTTGTCTTGTCCTGGAATTTCTGTCCCACTGCTACCCTGGAGATATGAGACAGGCAGAAAACAGCACCTTCTTTTCTCCCTAGAGGACTGTGGAGGCTCAGCTTCTACACTCACCCAGCCCAGCGTAGAGATCAGGCCCTAAACTGAAAAGTTAAGGAATCCAGATGGCTCTGCAGTGGTCTTCACGTCATAAATCCAGAGATACTCAAGTGGTCTACTAACATCCTTATCTTTTAAGTAGGTGGCTTTCAGGGTTTATCCTTCAAGTTGCTTGTCTCTGTGGTCAGAACCAGCCATGTCGAGGTGCCACCAAGTCACCTCTTCTTGTGTGCCACTGAGAAACTTTTGTTCAGCATAGGCCTGGGCTACCTCCAGCAGGCCCAGTCTCCTCAGGTCTCATTTCTTACCTGTGTGCCCTTACAACATCATAGTTTTGTTTATTCGTTGGTTGAAAGTAAGTCAGAAGGCTAAAAAAATTAAAGGCTGCATTGCAGTCAGACAGATTTCTATAATCCGGTATGAGACATAAAATTTGTGGTGCATGTCTGATGGCACTAAGGGGACATATGAATCCCCAAGGCCTTCTGGATATCATTGCTATACCTCACACGCGTAGAGGAAATGAAACCCAGCGTGGGTCTCTATTGTCCCAATGCAGCAGCCGATGAAGTGAACTGCCTGTTAAATCGGCCCCAAACTTTCTCTTAGCAGGAAAGAAATTATTTGTTCCAGGTGGAAGCCTAAAAGCGAACAGTGTAGACAACTGGGACACCAAAGCCTGAGAGCATCTTAAACTGACAGGGTAGGTGCAGCCTCTGATAGGCTTGGCACACCTCAAAGTCATGGTAGAAGCTGAAGAAAAGCTTTTTACCAGCCCCCAGCGTGCACAGTTCACCCTCAGCCAGAGCAGTCACACCAGGTTCAGCACCACTGCAGCCCACAATGTGCCTGAGCTATGTTCCCTCCTTCACTTGATATATTTGCTCTCTCCGTAAATCTCTGCCGTTTAAGGATTCCCCACCGTTAGGGGAAACCCAGTTGTCATTCAGGTTCCTCTCCAGCTCCTTGGCACCTCACAAGTCACACACAGGGGTGAGGGGAGGGCCCCTTTACTTTGTAACCAAGAAAAATTGTGATCCGTTTTACTGTTTGACTTGAAGCAAGCAAAAGAGCTGAACTGTTTTTATACACATTTCTGTAATGCAAGACACTTTCAGTGTTTCAGGTAGAATAAAAGCACTCAAGTTAGTTCACCGCTTTGCATAAGTAAAGTCGTTTAAGTTATGCTAAAAAGGTATTATGACCAAAATGTTACTATTAGAAACCAACACCCTGAAAACACTAACTACTGAAAAATGTTTTTGCCTACTTTTATAAATTATCCAAACGTTGTTCCTCATCCATTACTGACAATAATACCTGAGTGACATGCATTATGCATTAAATATTTTTATAATCTTTCAGAACTATTTGTATTAAACAGTGATAGCAGATATTCACTTCAGATTTAAAAATGTTAACGTTGATAGTATACAGTACCTATCAGAATATCATAGATTAGATTATGGTGGCTATCTTCAGGCAATTTTATTTTATATGGCACGGAAGGGTGGAAGACTAAGCATTTTTAATCCAAAAAACTCTGCTCACAATTTGACCTAAACTGATAACAGCCAAGAAGTTCATATCTGAACGTGTCACTTAAAGGTGAACTAAAAATCTTAAGCAGTAAAGGGCAAAGATTCAAAATCAGCCACATAGTATACGAGCAGAGGTAAAAAAATTCAAATAACTTTACATTTAGAAAATGAAACATGGAGCCAGTAGCCACTGGCTACCGTATCAAAGTCTGTATCAAAGATGCACCACGCTCTAGCTGTTAGGTAATCTGTGAGATGAATTAGTGGGCATCCCTATCGCAGAAGTCCAGTCACGCAACTGGTCTTTTCGCAGAATCAACAGAGAGGATATGAATGAACTGTTCTCTAATTATTCTGGCAAGGCAGTGGAAGACATTCTGCACTTCATTCTCTGGTGTCATCAATTTGACGTCTTTATAACTGTTAAATTAATTTTTCTGTACTTCAGGAGTCTGTTTCAGTTCTTAATCTTATAAGGATGAAATTCACCCCACCTCACAAGGTCTTAGAAAGTCCCCAGTGCGACAGATCCACTGATATTCTAGTGCCCACGCTGAGGACAGCACTGGAGAAATCTGTGGCTGCTGCAGATCTTTTTTTTTCCTGGGACACTTCATAATATTCCGCAAGAAAGCATACCTAGGCCTTCTGGGAAGACGTAAGGGCACTACTGATAAACATATCCAGAGACACGCAGCCAAGATTCTGTAAAAGATACCAAACCATCTTTAGCCCAACACTTCTCCAAGAGGTAATACTTTTTTTGTGTGTGTGTATACTACAAACATAAATATACCCTACCCTGGGTTGGGTATTTTGGCATCCCATGATTATTTACTGTTCACTGTAAAAATGTTATTGCTTTCATTACTCCAGAATAAATATATAAATAGAACTACAATCCTGCCACAGGGAAGAACCATATTTCCTTTCAACAACTTCTCGATTACACCAGGTTGCTCACCCAGAACCTGACTGAACTAATCTTGTCCTCCGCTACTGCACGTAACGGGGATTGTCACACCATCCAAGTCACGGAAATTTCAAATGTCGGCCCAAAAAATCAAGGTCAGCTTATCTCCACATCCACAGCTGAGCCCCATGGAAACTTTTTCTCATTGTCTTTGTTACACAAATGATTTTAAGAGGCATATTGAAAGAAGCAGGCAGTTCTGGCGAAGAGTAGCTTTTACCTCCACTGTAAAGAGCCCATTACAGATCCACGGTTATTTATATGAGTGCTGTAATTAGAAATATACCCTTTTAAAAATCCTATCTACTCTACGTACTTTTCATGATGACTAATGAAAAATGGCATCAGGTTCTTATTTTTTCTCCTTTGGTTTATTAATATTGTTAACAATAACAGATATAAATGGATACCAACAGTCCCGGGAAAGGGAAGCATCTTTTTAAATTGGGTTGTAATGTTTACTGGTTTTCTTAGATGTTATAATTTGGGTCCAACCGTTCCTCTTTCTTATTAACATACTTTGATATTAAATACCCATAATACATATGAAGGCATCCTACTTAAATTTGTTTTTTCCCATTGAGATCATGATAAAAAAGTGGGAATGAGACAATGGGTGATTACTGAACTTACCACAGTCCAATTCGTTCATGTAGAAGTAAATGAGAAAATTTTGCCTTTTAGTCCACGGAGACAAGATGCAAGCCCTAACTGAAGTAGCCACCACGCTATTATATTATCTCTTAGAGCTATTCAGCTGAAGAATACTGTGCTGCTTTTGGCTGGGATGGAGTTAATTTTCTTCCCAGTAGCTGGTATGGGGCTGTGGTTTGGGTTTGTGCTGGAAACAGCGTTGGTAACACAAGGATGTTTTCGTTACTGCTGAGCAGTGCTGACACAGGGTCAAGGCCTTTTCTGCCTCTCACCCCACCCCACCAGCGAGCAGGCTGGGGGGGCACAAGAAGCTGGGAGGGGACACGGCCGGGACAGCTGACCCCAACTGACCCAAGGGATATCCCACACCATATGGCGTCATGCTCAGCATATAGAACTGGGGGAAGAAGGAGGAAGGGGGGGACGTTCAGAGTGATGGCGTTTGTCTTCCCAAGTCACCATGACACGTGATGGAGCCCTGCTGTCCTGGAGATGGCTGAACACTCCTGCCGATGGGAAGCAGTGAATGAATGCCTTGTTTTGCTTTGCTTGCGTACACGGCTTTTGCTTTCCCTATTAAACTGTCTTGATCTCAACCCACAAGTTGTCTCACTTTTACCCTTCCGATTCTCCCCCCCATCCCACCAGGGGGGAGTGAGCGAGCGGCTGCGTGGGGCTTAGTTGCCGGCTGGCGTTAAATCACAACAATACTCTTATACAGTGTTAATAAATTACGTTTCAAAAATGGTGTTTTGCTAATTGATTTTACCCTTGTGTATTAATAACATTCAAACAAGACTACCATAGTTAGATAATAATACCATTTGTACCTTTGTCATACTAACATGGAGATTATTCATGATTTCAAGGTCACAGGTAAAAACACCATATTGTATAAATTTCAAGAAAACAGCAAGAACACTAACTTCAAATATTATAGAAACCTGTGGCAACTACTGATTCAAAGGACCAAATTTATGTCATCATTACACGCATATGTTGTACGACATCATTTCATGAATTTGAAAACCGGTGGAGGAATGAGAAACCTTGAAGCACGTTTGTTTCCGGTCACCGAGTAGTGAAAAACACAGAATTTGCAGCAGCACCGGCATATTTAATTCTGGCAAGAGAGCACGGCACCCTAAATGGGAATGAGATGATCCTCTTGATTTGACTATGCTATTATACAGCAAGACACACTGCATAATGTTGGAGCTTTTCTATAGGGAATGTGAGATTAAGTTCTTTTATTTTTATGCCATGGTAACGCATTAAAGCATTTACTATCTTATCCTCATTAAAATTCTTTGTAATTGATAACTAAATACCAGGACCCCATTTTACAGATAGAGAGCCACGCAGTAAAGTTGCACACTGTTAATGGTAAACCTGGAAATGGAACATAAGAGTTGCTCACTCTGTCTAGTCTCGGTTCTTCTGTGGCCACAATTTAATAAGTTTACTTGAACAGACTGCTTATTTACTGTAAGGACTTGTGACCTTGGCCAAGCTCCTACTGCCTTTAATCTCTACTCCTGACACTAAATTTACATTTAGTACATTTATCAGAGTTGGGAGTACCTGAATGAAGCTGGTCAGAAAAAAAACACCTCTTCATACTCATATGCTTCCTCCTACTTTGTCATCCATTAAGGATATGAACTTTCTTGAATGAAATAGAAAAAGAAGAAAGAAATACGTTTTTTATGGGAAAGAAATTACGTAAAGGGTAACTCTCTGCTCAGTTAATGAAAAATAAAAATTACAATTAGGTGAAGTAGGGAGTTTTCTTAGTTGTTTCTTGCTCTTGGTCTGCTTCAAATCCTTTAACATTTCGGGGAATGGGCAGCCTTCGCAAGAGGCCTGGTTTTAGTTCCCTTAAAAATGTATCTTCATTGAGACAGCTAATTCTTACAGGGAAACTTTCACAATGCAAAATTTACTTTTTTATTTTTTGTTGATTTCCATACAACTCATATCCCAAAAATTTGCTGGAGAAAGCAGCAAATATGCAAAAACCACACAAGAAAGTACATTGAATTTTGAAGTTTTCATTGTTCAGCCCTTCTTCAGGTATTGAGAGTAGTGACCAAGAAGAAATGCTGCTGCGGGCACTTGTTCGACTGATGCCTACTGACTTTTTTTTTTTTTAAACACAGGAAAATTTGTAAGCAGCATTTGTATCATCACTTCATAAGTAACCCTCTTCCTTTTGACATCTTGTAGGGTTTTAAACTTATCATGTGATATTTTTTTTTTCCCTCTCAGCTTACTGGTGGCTCACTCATTTTGTCTCACTAGACCACAGGGTGGAAGTGGCTATGTGCATACTTTTAAGCTAAACTTGTATTTCCTAATATTTGGCACGTTTTCTTCCTTTCCTTTTCTTTCTTTACCTCCAGGTAAGCCACATAGCACAACAGTGAGCAAAGAGGTGAGATTCCGGTTGAAATGATGTAATGCTGAAAATTAAATTTACACACAAGTGTTCAGAGTCTGGGTCACAGCGGGGTCACTCCTCTGAGTGGGAGGCAATCCAGCAAGGAGCACCGGATAATGATTTCTCTATGCTGAGGCCCCTTTCATGAAATATAGCACGAAGCTCTACCTTGATATCTGAATCTAATCTGATTCAATGTGCGTAACTATTGGGATTGGTTGTGTGGTAGTAAGGGGTTATATTATTTTGTTACATGCTGTACTATGTCTCCTTTTCCTTTCAACCTACTAGCACCCAGAAATAAGCTTTCCAGTAACTGAAGCCTTACCCAGAGATGGTGGTTTAGATAAGGGCTGGCTGGCTGAGGCTTTTTACAGAATACAACATATTGTTTAGAGCTGGGGAGGATTTTTTTTTTTTTCTTGTTTCTTGAACAAAGAAGGGAGTTTGTCTTGGTTGTTTCTGCATGGTCACCTATGGCCAAGGCTATTCTTTCTTAGCTGTATTTATCCACTGTGCTCATTTGCATCCAGGTATAGCTATCACACACCCCTTCGTAACCTCGAGGTGAGCTTTCTGTAATGGCTTCCAAGTGGGTTCCATCTTGCGATGGTAGGAAGTGCCTGCAGAACACCTCTGCCCACATACGAGTAACCAGGCCTTCAGAGGAGGCACAGGCTCGTCTAAGGGATTCAAGCTGGTGGGACAGGCTCTGCAAAACACCTGTGAGTCTTAAAAACACAATCACATCAAAAGGTAAAACAACCTGTGCCATTTCCTTCTGCTGTGCCAGTCCTCGATCTCTTGCATATTGCATCACCAATGATTTTGCACTCTACCTGCAAGGTTTCCCGCTGCCACATGACAATTCTGCAGTCAGCCACAGGCTGACAACCACGGCACCACGAGAGCGGCTGTCAGGGCCATTTTGCATGAAGCACACGCAGCTCCTACCCAGCGAAGCCCTAATGTGTTGATTTACAGAGTCCTCTTGGCTGACATGGGAAAATGAGTCTGGTCATGGTTGATTTAACATTTTATGGGCAAAGACTCAGCCTGCTGTAGTAAGTTTGGACTACTGCAAACATTTTACACATTTAGACACAAGTCCACGGGAAAAAATATTCAAGATACTAGGCGGTTTTGGTGCTCACATCGCTTGAGCTCTGTTGAAAATAACGTCAGTCTCAAGCAAATAAATACAAAGGTGTACGTTACAGGCCAGACCCTCAGGGCGAGTTAGCGGCTCCCGCTCTGCGGGCACGCACGCCCAAATCAGGAGGAGCTCAGCCACGGCGGGGCAGGCTGCGGTGGGGCCGCGGTGCCCGGGGCTCGCCG
>NW_008825162.1:6552769-6557673 GCF_000699105.1 Pygoscelis adeliae
GAGCGCCGCCGGCCGGAAAATCAAGTCTAAAAAACCCCAACGCCTGTCAAATTTACCTCCGGCTAGTTCATCGCCCGAAAAGAGAGGGGGGAAGCGCGTATGCCTGCCCGGGGGTGCCAGGCGAAAGATGAGTGTTTCTTTCATTAACCTAATGGTAATTGCAGAAAGACTCCCTTTTTGTCAGCTTCACCTAATCAAAACCGAATATTCTGTATGTGGCACTGACAAAATCAGTGAAACTTCACCCTCGACTTTATTGATCTGAACAGACAGGCAGAGTTTTCTGTGGTGTTCAATTTAGGGAATTAAAAAAAATCACTCCGCTAACAGCATTTGGTACATTTCTAACCCATATGTCACCTCAGTGCTTTAAATAATTATATTTGCATGCAGGGAGTGATTCATAAATATGTCAGGATTGTGAAATATAGGCAGGCATTTCAAACTTTCTATTTAAAAAACATGAATTATGGCCACGAAAAATGTGTTCCCATTTAAGGGTGATACGAAGTATTTGGTGTCTAGTACGGAGGCCCATCCATCATATAGACAATAAAGAGAGTTTTTGCCTGACGTTGGAAATTTATGGTTGCCCTTCTCTGCCCTAATAACTCAAGCATTGTGTCAGCCTGTGACAGCCTTTGCAGAAAAACAGCAACCCTGTTATCAATCAAAAAGCCCTTTTACATTTTTAGCAAAACTCTGATCATCCAGACACCCTTTTAATGTATATATTACATCATTATAGATCATTCTGCACTTTTACTGCAACTCAACAAAATGATCCATCACCTCAGGACAGTCCTGATGAACGCTGATGTAAATTATTTGCACGTCGCTAGTACAGTGCAAAATGAAAAATGTACTTTAGGTGGAATTAATTTTAGGGTGTAAAAAGCTAAAGATGAAAGCAGCGGGGATTAGAGGAGACCTAAATGCATCATTAGGGATGACTGAAAACAAGCTAATAGTTATTAAAATTAAGATTATTTTAACCTTTTCGGATCGTGGACCTAGACTATTGCAAGAAGATAGCTAAGATATATTGCATGCCTCTCCCTGCCCCTACCCCCCGCCCAAACGTAGCTGTCTTGAATTGCCTCAAGGATTATTGCTCATTTGTCATTTGGGTGTTTAGATAAGGTTAATTATTGGGGTTCCAATGCCTTTTCCAGCCATACCCTTAAAACTTTTCCTCGTCTCTCCAAAGACGTTATTCCTCACGCTGTTGAAGGCGCATCTGGTTGATCTGCAGAGTTTCCATAACAAAGTTGTCAATAAACACGCTCTGCGTTTGGGATCCAGGCGGCGAAGCTGAAGATCGCCTCCATTTGTGTGCCATAGTTAATTTCTGAAGGACTACTGTAACCAAATATGTGCTTAGTTGGTATAATTCTCTCCCGCAGCCTCCAGGCTTTCGCAGAAGATAAACAGAGAGATGCCTTTATGATTGCTGAGATTCAGTGATCAGACCAAGGTGTTACAGAAGCTAAAAGACTCTTTTTTCCACTCTTAAAATCTAGGCAGCGAATAACCAGTTCGAGTGCGCACGTACGAATTAGGAAACGCGTGCACTGGCTTTGGGCTCGATCACTTCAACCGTAGCACATTTAACAACGTGAAATGGCACTAAAAATCTCCATGCACTGAACAGGACCCAAACCCAGCCTTTCCCGTGTCATCCCACTCGTTTGACTCGCTCTCTCCCTCGCCCTCGAGAAGGTTACCTTAAGGCTTATCTAAAATAACAGCTGTTTGCATAAGAAACGCCTTAAACATAAAGGAGGAGAGATCTGGAAAATAGGTGTTGGTAAAAGGGTTTCAACGCGGGAGTAAAAATTTTCACACTCATGCATGAAACAACGTCAATAGGGGAATCTGTCAAAGGGCTTAAAAGAGAAAGGTGGGGGTTTTTTATTGGGTGCATTAATCTCTTCCTTATCTCAGCGTAACAAAAGGAACAAAATTAGACAAACTCGTTCGAAAGCATTTTAGGAGAAGGTGTATTTCCGAAAGCAGTAAGCAAACAGACAAACAAACAAGTGATTTTCTGCTCGTTTAGTAAAAATACCACTGACGACTAAAATTCACGTTCACTTAAATGTGCCTATTATTTTGAAGATGGCTCTACAATTATCACCGCTTATAAAACGATTACCTACATCTCATGCAGAGTAAAATATATATCGCTTATATATATTAGGAAAGTAATTACAATCATAAGGGTAAATATTTTGAAGTACTTATGCAAACAGGGGAGAGGTTTGGAAATCTTACTTTCTGTTGGCAAGCACTCAAACTCTTTGCTTTAATAACATTCTGGGAGAAATAACCTCACACCTCTGCCGGATACCTGGGCAGATCCATCAGCTATTATCTGAGCACATGCAGTCTCGTATTAAAAAACAAAAAAGGGGGGGGGGGGGGGAAGGCCTCTCCCCAAACGTACGAATTCGTGGTGCAGTACTTCTGATAACCCATCACATTTCTTATCCGAAGTGTTATCATTCTTGGGGGGGGGGGGAGGAGGAGATGCACCGTTTACAAAAATCTATTGCAACGCACATCTTAATAAAAGCCTTGGGGTAGACAGTGAAACGCAAGCACTACCAAAGCAAATAAATTTGACGCAGAGGACGGACAGACAGGTAGCTGAATTGTGCCACGCATGGAAATATAGCCCAGACCCAACTCAGCAACTACGTTTCTGTTAATTAAAAGCTTAACCTTGTTGTAAACGATAGAAAAAGAGAGGGGGTGGAAAGAAAAAAAAAATCTAAAAGGCCTGTAGGGTTGTTGCTGTTCAGTTTAAAAGACTAAACGCCCTTTTCCAACATGATCTACAGAAGCTGACACTGAAATGGCAAGAGAGCAAGCTCGCAGAGCAGGCACGCTGGTGCCGAGGCTTCTGCAGTTCCCTCTCCCGAGGGAAAAATAGTCAGTCCGGGTTTTTTGGGTGATCCTGACCAGGGTTTGCAGCTCGCCAGCCTGACCTGTCAAGCGGATTATTTTAGAGGGAGATTAATAGGGGAGGCGGGCTGCAATAATAATCGTTTTGTTTGATGTGACAACTTTGATAGGCGTTGATTTACTTACAAACTGATAGGCTTTTAATTGAGCGCCTCCATCCAGCTTGAGATGAAAGGAAAACCGCATTGAAAAGCTGCCCGAGTGCCCTCGAGCCTCAATACTGATTAGCCATCTCGACAGTGAATAGTTCAAGGCATTTTCAAACTTTTTTTCCGCTCTCGCTCTCCTCTCCTCCTCAAATATCTGCCAGCCCACTCCTTTTTAAGAGAAAATAAATCATTTCCATTGTGTGCAAATAAAATCGACTTGACATGCTTGCCAATAGCTGGTAGGTAAAGGAAAGTGTGGACTGGCACTTGTTAATTAATTCCTCCTTTGCTCTCCCTTTTTTTAAGTTACAATTTTCCTTTGTAAGAGGAGGAAGACGGGTTCCAACCCTTAGGTTTTTTAGGGGGGGTTGGTTTTTGGTTTTGTTTTTCTTTTTTTTTAAAGGAGAATAAAAGCAACAGCCACCAAAACTTCAACAAGACTACACAAGTAAATGCCAAACAGCAGACCGTCCGCACGGACTCATTAAAAAAGGATCCCTCGCGAAGGTAACGGGCAGGACGGAATCCATCTTCTTCAGCTCAAGAGAGGAAAGGAGCCCGCAGCAGCCAA
This sequence comes from Pygoscelis adeliae, assembly GCF_000699105.1. NCBI lineage: Eukaryota > Metazoa > Chordata > Aves > Sphenisciformes > Spheniscidae > Pygoscelis > Pygoscelis adeliae. The sequence goes on from NW_008825162.1 coordinate 6,556,460, forward strand.
ACCCAAAAACTACGCACCGCTTTCAAGCCGCAGCCCCGCCGCCCGCCCGATCCTGCGCGGGTGCATCCGAACTCCGAGACCCTCGCTGGGAACGGCGTTCTGCCCGTGTTAGGCGCAGTGAACAAGCTCTCCTAGCCGAGAACTGCTTTGGAGGGGGCAAGGGGGAGGGGATGTCTCCGGGCTGATTTTTTTTTTTTTTACAAGCTTCTGCATAAAAAGTTTACAGTACCGAGTGTGATTTAAATCTCATTTCAAAGGCTGAGCGGAAAAAAAAAAAAAAGGAAAAAAAAAGGAAAAAGCTGTCCTCTGAAGTTACTGATTAAATTACCCTCTGATGCTTCTACTTCAGCCAGGAAGATGGGGGTTCGTGCTGTTCCCCCTCTCCTTCCCCCCGATTTTCCCGTCGGTGCGCTGCCTGTTTTACACATGTACCGGGTATCGCCTTTGCTTTCCCTGGCTTACAAGTAAAACAACCCCTTCCCGAAATCACCCTCACCTCCACAAGAAAAGAGAGAGGGAAGGGAAAATGGGGAGGGGGGAGCCTTCCCACAGCTGACTCTACCTTAAGACAATTAATCTTTAGTCTTTCACCCTGGGAGGCAGGATAAATACAACGAGAAAACAGATAGGAGTCTCCCCGGTCCTGTAAGGAAAACAGCTGTTCCAAGCACTTTAATGCAAATGAACACAAATGAAGGTTTCAGCTTTTTTTTTTTTTTTCTTCCAGAGTTTTACTGCACTCCATTTATCAATTGGACTTGACAACAAAAGAAAGAACTGGGGGAAAACCTGGGGCAGATTCAAGTCACTTCCACTCTGTATAAAGGAAGGGGGGGACTTCCTTGAGGGCAAGTTGTGAGTCTTGTCAGTCCTATTAGAATATCGTTTTTTATGCAAGATTTCTTTCTCTACACCCCACCACCCCCCCCAGCCTTTTAATTTTCACGGTCTTGTAAGATGAGCGCGATGATTGCAAAATGAAAGTACATTTATGACTTTCCACTGAAAAGTTGTGGCAAGAAGCCCTATGCTTTCAGAGAAAACCCAGAAATCAAAAAGTTTGTTAAAATTAATTGTATCTTTATAGAAGCTAGAGGAGTTCCGCATATTTACCCTAGTCTACACACTCTATTCAAAGAGTAAAGTGGTTTTAATGAAAGACAGCAGATATACTTACTTGGCTGCAGGATTTAAAGGGTACCGCTTTGGGGGCG
>NW_008825162.1:6557756-6558399 GCF_000699105.1 Pygoscelis adeliae
AGATATAAACGCGAGAAAGTGAAAGTCCTTCCTCTCGCCCACCCCTTCCAGGATCAGCGCCTGTTCTGGTCGGAGTCCAGGTCAGGAATTGGACGCGACCCCTAAAGCACTTGCCTTGTTCTTCACTTGTCAAACGTGTTTTATCTCTAAGTGACCTTTTTGTTAATGTTGTAGATTGTGTGGGCCACCATGTCAGATCCGGAAACAAAAGTAAAAGATTGATTAACACATTTTGCCTGTGAAAAAATGTTATGGGATGAGGAGGTGGGGGGACAGCGGGACGCAAAGTACAAAGGGAAAAGAAAAAGGCAATCCAGGGAGCGACAGAAGGGCTGCGGACTCCTCCCGGGGCGTCCGCCGGCACGGTAAAACCGGGGCTGAGGGCAGAGGAGTCGGTACGCTTCGGGAGCGCGCGGACACAAAGCGGGACGCATATAGCGCCCGGGTGGATGCCGTGTGCATACCCACGGGCTTCTCGACACAGCCTAGCTGAAATCAAACACATACATGGCGAACCGATACTCCCGCTAAGGCGAGGGGCCGCCTCCCCGGGCCCCCGGTGCCGGCGACCAGGCCAGCCCGGCGGCCGCAGGGACGAAGGGCTCTTCTCCGAAGAGGACGAGGAGGAAAGGGGAAGAAGAGC
>NW_008825162.1:6559961-6560474 GCF_000699105.1 Pygoscelis adeliae
ACGCCGTCCCCCCCTCGGACCCGCTACGCCAAGCCAACCGCCTTCCCATCAAAGTCTTGAAAATGCTCACGGCGCGGACTGGACACATTTTACACCCCGAATACCTGCAGCCTTTACCCTCCACGCCCGTCAGCCCCATCGAGGTAAGGACCTCGGCCCCCGGCCCCCCGGCTCGTTCCTCCGCTCCCCGCCCGGGCGCTCGCCGTGCATGGCGGCTCCGCCGGCCTCCCTCGGCACTTTCCTGCGCTTTGAAATGCACTTACACCAGGAAATGGGCTTCTTTTGATCTAGAGTTAGTGCGAGGAACTGCTTCTGGTTATTGTTTCCATGTTTACTGGGCTGATTTCTAATTCTCGTGTAAATTAACTTCTTATTTGTGCTCTTTTTAGCCTTTTTTTTTTTTTGAGGGGGGGGGTGAGTGGAAGGAAACGACCCGCTCTGGGGTCGCGATCCGGCCACGCAACTGAGCAGCGCTCCGAGTGCCAAACAACCTTGCTTTTGCAGGGAGCGGGT
>NW_008825162.1:6561084-6561463 GCF_000699105.1 Pygoscelis adeliae
GCTGAAGGCGGCCGCGGTGGGCTCGCAGGGACACGAAAATCCCCAGCCCTTTTTAAAGGCTTTGTGGAAAATGGTGCATGCAGGGGAGGGGGCTGTCAGGGTGATGAATGCGCACAAAATTGTTCATTACTTCCAGGCTGTTCTCTGCGAAAACGTACGGGACGAGAGTCCTAGGTACGCCCCGGGGTTTTTCTCAGACCCCGATTAAACCTCTGTCTTTGTGTGTCCTTCTGATTTCCGCAGCTGGATGCGAAGAAGAGTCCCCTGGCCCTTTTGGCACAAACTTGCTCGCAGATAGGGAAGCCGGACCCGTCCCCTTCCTCCAAACTCTCCTCGGTCACCTCCAATGGCTCCGGAGGCGACAAGGACTCCAAGTCGG
>NW_008825162.1:6562699-6564078 GCF_000699105.1 Pygoscelis adeliae
GAGCCCCCTGCCCACCCCCGGGGCCCCCGTGCCCGTGCCCGCCGCCACCGGACCCTACTACTCCCCTTACGCGCTCTACGGGCAGAGACTCACCACAGCCTCGGCCCTGGGGTACCAGTGAGCGCAGGCGGCGGGGCTTTGACACACAACACAACACAACACAGAGTCTAGCGGTGAGGGAAGGAAGCCCTGCGAAACTTTATAAAAGTTGGAAAGAAAAAAAAAAATCTGACTTTTTATAAAATAGTGTTCATTTGAGGACTGGATCCATGAGCACTGTATTTATTTATGTTAGCTTCAAGCGGGACAACGAATCATAAAGTGCATTACTTAACTGAGCTCAATAGGTAAAAGTGGAACACCCATTGTAGAATATAAATAAAAAGATAGAGGTCTTCTCTTTAATGTTACTTTAAAATTGCTATGATTGTATTGTACGTTCTTATTTAATGTCTCATTGAAACAAAAAAAATTTACATGCATGTTTGTTACTAAAAAACAACTCGCAATTTGTCAGTTATAATTTCAAATTGCAATTATTTTTAAGGTGTATACCCTTGAAAGAGAATTGGTATTTTTTTGTATGTATTCTGGAAGAAAAACAAAAACAATTCTATTCCAAAAACCTCATTTGCCTTATTTTGTTCTTTAAAAGGAACACTTAACTATTTTTAATTTTTAAGTCCACCCTGTAAAAAGGGTTAAGTAAGGTTTACGTCATGTACTAAAATAGACAATGTATCGCTTTAAAGATTAAAATTCCGTATATTTGATGTATTAAAAGGTTTTACTTTTTTTTTTTTTAAATACGCTTTGATTCTGTTATAAAAACCCGAGTAAGTCTTGGATGGAGACAACTGCTAATTTCTCCTTAAGCGTTTATTCAATTTTAATTAAAAATAAAAAAAAAAACCCAAAAGTTTTTTTATTGTAACCCCAGGGCTCTCTTAAAAAAAAAAAATCAGACGGGAGTATTTTTTTTTCCCCTTCAGTAGAATTCGTAGGCACGAAATAGGAAAACTGAGAATCGGTTAAATCTCTTTCACTTTCCTAAGGAAGATTAACTTTTTTTTTTTAATGTTTTTACTGTGAAAGCCTGTTTTTTAAAACTGGGTTTCAATTAAAAGACTTCGTTCTTTCTTTAGAAAGAAACGGGGAAGGCAGGACTTATTTGTAAAAGAGTAAGAAGATTATCTGAAAGCTTTTTTTACAGTGTAATGCGTAACTATTCGTCTCTTTTTCTAAATGAGAAGTTCAGAAGCAATTAGGGAAGCGCTGTTTGATCTCATCCAGTTATTTTCAATTTCTTTCTTCAGTTCGTACCGCAGCACAAATGATCATCACGTTAAAAAAAAAAAAAAAAAAAAAAACCGGACTGC
>NW_008825162.1:6564853-6568100 GCF_000699105.1 Pygoscelis adeliae
CCGCGCCGCGGCTCTTTTGGGACGCTGATCCGAAAGCGGCACGGGAAACGCTTTGTGCTTTAACCGAATGTATTTTTTTCCCCCCTTAAATGGGAAAGGGACCGTCGCCTATCTCTGCTTGAGGGAATGTAAGATGAGCTCTCGTTACGAACTGATGAGTTAGAGAAAGGGAGGGGAGGGCAGCGCTGTTAACTGCACCGAGTAAACTTTAATAATAAAATGGGAAGCGGATACCAACACAGCAAGTAATCGAAAGAAGGGCTTTGCGGGTCGGGGGTGGGGGCGATGGCGGTGGAGGATTCATCCAGCGCGTCCAATTACATTTCAGGCTCCATCTGGGTGCGCGAGCAACTATTACAGATTTGCCGCGATTTAAAAAAAAAAAAACCACCACCACCACCGCACACGCTCCTCTTCTGTTCACGTATTTTACAGTTACAGATTTCTAACAGCTGCAGCTCGGACTTCGCGAGCTCCAACCCATCGGCAATCAGGTGTTGCAGGGGCCGCTTTCAAAAGAGCGCGAGAGGGATTTCCCTGTCCTGGAGCCCCAGCTGCGGTTTGGCGGATTTCGGTTCTGAAAAGTCGCACACCTAAAGATTTCTGATGGGAGTGGTGAAACGAGCACGTAACGTTACTATTACCGTTTTGCTCAGCTACTGTCCCCGAGGTTAATGAAAAATTAAAACGGCTTATTTTATATCTAGAGTGGTGGTAAGGAGTTCTCTCTTCCAGGCTTGTTAAGTATTTGACCTGGCAAGTGTCACATAGGATTTTGATATTAATCTGGGAAATTTGCTTTTTTTTTTTTCCCCCCTAATAGAGATTGACTTATGGACATTAACGTTTTTAGGTAAAAGGACTGCATTTGTTATTTTTACCCCCCCCCCCTCCGTTCTTACTAACTGGATGGGTTGTGGAGTTGACAGCAGCCGCTGGTCCATGCCACCGAACTAAAATAATTTCACAGTGAAAAACCAGCTCGAGAGGACAAGCAACAGAAGGGCAAAACCCATCAAAACCCGAAACTCTGATCAACCTGACCGGAGTCAGGCATACATTAGTTTAATTTAAACAGTTTCGTCTTTCTCGCAAATCTTTCTTGAACATTAAAGATAAACTCATGTAATATTTAAATCGGCTCTTGTCAGATGCTAAGTGCAACTGAAGAGCCAAAATAAAAAATAATGCATTTCCATCCCCTCTCAAAGGCTTACTCCGGGTGCCGCTTCGACAAAATACTTCTGGCAAAAAACGCTTAGAAAAGAAGGGTTCTGTTTGTCTTATCTATGGGGAAATGTAATTAAGCTAGTTTTATGAAACAATAAAACACCGGGCTCCACAGACAGCAAAGGAGTTTCTGTAATATATCTGAGCCTATATGGGCATACGTATCTTGCCTTATGCGTACAAGTCCACGCCAAACACATACATATACGTTTGCTTGCCTGATTTTAGAGCGCGAAACGTATGCTAGAGCTAGAATACGGTGATGCCTTTATGACGGGAAGATTTTCCTCAGCGATAAGAGGCTCCATTTTCTAAGACCGGAAAGTCACCCGCTGCCCATCCACTACCTTGGAAACTACCCTCAACGCAGCCAGCAAAGGTACGCGCAATGCGGTGACCGGGGCTGACCCTCCTCTTCTCTCTGATCCCAGGTTTGTAATGACCTGCCCGCATCTACAATCGAAATCACCCAGGCAAGTGGAGTCCTGAAAGGCCCAGGCTTCCCGAAACAAAAGTAAACGTGCATTGCTGTTCTGTAGAAACATCGATCAAACTTCATTCTTCCATACTTAGACAGGAGGGAGAGAAACGCTGCCTTGCTTTGATACTGTTGGCTCTTACTACAGGCTTTCGGTAGGGCGCCGTTTAGGTTGGTTTGTTTGTTTGGTGTTTTGTTTGTTTTTAAAGGAACGAACCTAAAGTTAGAAAATCGCTGGAGTTACCAGCGTCAAATCTCCTTCCCACCCAGACTTTGGGTATGGTTTCGAACGTTTCCAACCCCGAGCTGAGACCCCACGGTTCTCTCCGCACCGCGAAGCGCAGCCCGCAGCGCCTCACCAACAGACCTGCGGCAGGCAAGCGATCGGTCCTGATCGGAGGTGTCTAATCCCTGCTAAACCTCTCTCTCAGCTCAGTCCTAGGAAATTCGGGGCAGATTGCTTTTTTTTTTTTTTTTAAATGTTGTTGCGATGAAGCATAAAGGTGTCAAAAGAAAAAAGACGGACCCTGAGTCCGTGTGCTCCCACCTCTTCGGAGGTGGAATGCTTTGGCAGCAGAGACGAGGTCGAAATTTGAGCAGATTATACGTTTGAGCTTGTGCACAAATGCGAAAAGACTGTCCTAACGCCGAGTATTTCTCCATCGAGATCAACCAGGTGCTGCTGCTGCTGCAAAAATCCCACCTCCGGCCGCTTGTTCTGTGCGTGTGTGTGCGCGCACAGCGATGCACAGACTTTGTTCTCTCTTCATGTCTGAAATTCATCAACCGCTCCCCCTTCCCAGCCACCCCGTCCCCCATGTGAAAAAAAAGTAAATCCGTTCAGGCTTTGAATATTGTAAGAAGCTTTGTGTGTATTTTTTTTTTTTTTTAATCTTCAAATGAATTAAAGACAACCTGACAATGCTGTCATCCGTCTTCAACGTCACATCAAGGCAAGAAATAATGATAACAGAGCAGCAGAAAGACGCCCACTGAAACCTGGAGGATATATATACACATATATATATATACACACACATACATATATGCCTTGAAACAGTTTGAAAGAGAACAAAATTAGATTACCCTTCTTAGGCTACCGCGGTAAGAACGTGTGGTTTTTTTGTGGGTTTTTTTTTGGTTTGGGTTTTTTGGGGGTTTTTTTTTTGGCCACTGCTGCATCTTTCCTGCTTTATTTTGTGAAGCGCGTGCTCCTTGATCCAAACCACTTCTGCGGGATAGGGTTAGACGACGAGCAGGCACATTCCTTGCTCCTCAACTACTACGACCAATGGAAACACAAAAATATCTCCCCTCCCCCTCCATCGTTTCGGCTTCTCGTTGCAGTTAATAATAAGCGCTGCTGCTCTCCTGAAGCGCAGGCCAGAGCGTGGCACGTTTTAACGCGGAGACCCACGCCGGGACTTCGCGCCGAGCAGTTCAGCTCCCCGGGAGGAGAGAGGAGCCCTCTTCCCTTTGTCTCTGCGGCCCCGCGAGGTTTCGTTCGGGCTCCCGCCCGCCAGGCGGCGCTGCCGGGCC
>NW_008825162.1:6568407-6569960 GCF_000699105.1 Pygoscelis adeliae
GTGGGGGGGGTGTGTGTGGGGGTGTTTTGTTGGTTTTTTTTTTTTTTAATCACGCTTGTAATCTCATTCACTCTGAAGGGTAAATAAATTGCAGTTGTATGAAAAACAATTGGTGCTACATGTGTTCATAACAGATGGGATCTTATCACAATTTAACTGTAATAAATTCTGACTTCTGGAAATTGTAATCTGTACTCCATGTTAGATGTCTCGTTTCTACTGTTAAAATAGGGCTACAAACTCCTGAGAGCGAGCAGAAAAGTTTTCGGCGCTGGCGTTGCCCAAGAGCCAGGGCAGGCTCCCGCAGCCCCCTCACCGTGCCGGCTCTTTCAAAGTTCCCGTGAAAACGCGTCCAAAAAGCGAAAGGGAGAGAAAACCCTGGCGCCCAGGGAGGCAAACAGCTGATCCTCCCCCCCTCGGGTAACATTATTTACCAAGGCCGATGATAATAGCCCTTAAGATACACGCGGAAAAACTAAGAATGAGCTCCCTGCGTGGAGAAGCCCTGGCAAATGACAGATCACGCTTTGCTTTGCGAAGAGGGAAAACGTTAGAAGAAGAAACCCAGCCCCCGAGGAAGCCGAGACCAAACTTTAGATTAATCCTCCTGCGCTTCAGATCACAAAATTAAAAAATAAATTTGAATAACCACTGAAAGGATAAAATTATAACAATAAATTGTCCATATTCACTGAGGCTGCGGGACTAATTATTTTCACCATCTCGGCTTCCCATTGCTGTTTATCAAGTCGCAGGATAAATGCTTGCAAATCCATTACATTTCCATAAATCCTTTCGCCGCTTTCTTTTTGGCCAATGCTTTCGCAACATTAATTGATTTTATTGCACTTTCTGAAGTCACTGTATATTAAACTCAAGCAAGTTTGCTCTGACAGCGTTGTTTTTTTTCCATCGTCATATGAAACCCGTGAACGGGAATTACTGAAGCTACTGCAGGCTCTAGTCTCTTTTTTTCCCCTGCTGTGATCTTGATGGCAAATGTGAACTGCAAATTACAAGTTTCTAATAATCTGCGCTGTTACAGAAAACAGCCCCTTTATCGCTGGTGAAACATTAGTCTAAACCCAAACACCACGTTTTCCCATTGTTTTTAAACGGGGGGAGGCATGAAATGCTACTGGGCGATCGAGATCGAACAGACTAAGAAACACTTTGCGAGTCATTTACGTTACTGGATGGACGGCAGTTGTTTTTAGGGAAGGATTTTCGATGTATAACCAGAAGTTCAATGCCATTTGGAAGCGAGTACAGGGGCTCCAGGTTCCTCAAAGCCTTCTGCCTTTTTCCTCAATCACCTTAAGAACACTGGACCCAACCAGCCTTAAACCGATTAATGATTTCTCGCTTAATATCGGCTAATTTGCAGTTCCTTTGCCTGTGACGCTAGCCCCGTGATCGTTATTTAAAAGCGTTAAGAGCCGAGGCGCGTGTTTAGAGCGCTCTCCCTCCGCCCCGCTCCGCACCCAGGCACCCGGGCTGCGCAGCCCAAGCCCTCGGCAGCGAGCCCCCTCCCCGGCGGGGCCAGGCGCCCC
>NW_008825162.1:6570428-6571236 GCF_000699105.1 Pygoscelis adeliae
CCCGGGACCCTGCCGCGACGCCTCAGCACGGCCCTCACGGCGCTTTGCCTCTTGGCTGAGGGGTCCGAGGGAAAGGCCGGGCATCTCTCCGCTCCCTGCCTTCCTTCCCGGTGGGACGCGGTGGGGCAGCGCTGCACCCGGGCGCCCTGGCCCGAGCAGCAGTCACCTCGGGGCCCTGCCGGCAGGGCCAGGCAGGGAAAGGCCTTCCCGTTGCGGCAAGGCCAGGAGAGGGACCGTTTTCAGCCACTCGGCTTTTTCGAGGCAAAGCACCCCGTTTGGGAAAGGCCACCACTGCAGTTCATCCGCTGCCAAGGCCTTAGAGGGAGTCGGGTCAGCTGGGACTGGGACAGACAGACAGCCCAGGTGTGAGGACACACGCTCTGTGCAAGGGAAGCCATCCCACTCCTAACACCCCTTCAGCCACCACAAGACCTAAAACTGCAATAGAATGTTTTAGTTTCACTGAAGTTCGCGAGCATCGGCCCAGATTCTCCAACACGGCCAATCTACCTTACAGTTGCGGGGAAACGTCTCCCCCCTTGTACAATTCACAGCCTTTAATCCTCTCTTTGTGGAGATAGATTTTTTTCCTTCCAGGAAAGACCAGCTGCTGCCATCATCTACCACGCTTTTTCTCCATGCTTGAAGTGCTTGTCTTGAGGCAGAGGAATACATATCAATTCCCAGATCTGGAAGGTTTCAAACCCACAATTCTCACTTCTTATTAGGGTTCCTAATCACCGGGCTATTCTAATGTGGGAAAAATCTCCACCCCTCCTTTGAAGGCATTTCACATTGCATAAAAATG
>NW_008825162.1:6571268-6572776 GCF_000699105.1 Pygoscelis adeliae
AAGACTATTTAGTCTACTGGTTATGGTGCTTGCCAAAGCCCGGAGCTCAGGTCTCCCAGTCAGTGCTGAGATTTAATCACGTTCCCACCTACTCTCTCTCTTTGCCCAAGACGAAGCTTTAAACATTCTACACACACACAGAGACAAAAAAAGTAACACTTTCAGCATCCCCTTTCCACCCTACATGGTAATTAGAGGAGATGAGTCTACTCAGGGGGCGTAGGAAAAAAATACAGATCTGTGGCCACTAAGAATGTAAGAGGCCACAAGTTATTAGATAAACAGCTATCTGAACGGGGACCTTTGAGTCACCATTTTTTAAAAGAAAGTAGAAACCACCATGGCATGTTAGGTGACCGCAAGCTCTGCCTGTCAAGGCCGTAGTAAAAAGGCAGAATTTCCCACTGCGTGCATTGATTATACAGCGAAGAAACACCGATTCTTGTAGCTGAGTTCCTGGCTGTGCAAGTAAGAACGTTTCTCCTCTTTGGTCTGTATTTTTGTCACTTTGTCCCACCCTGTATGGGGCCACTGGCGACCACCCCCTCTAACCACACACACATGCAGTCCCGCTGCCGCTCAGCCCTGCCTATATCACACTGCCACAGAAATTCACTGGTGGAGACCGAAACAAAGCCGGTCAAAATCTTACTTGCCCCTACCTGTATTTTTACAAGAAGATTTCAAGTTCATTTTGTTGGCTTTTTTATAGAAAATAGTAACCGTATAGCCATAGCCAGTTTCCACCACAAAATACTTGAGTCTGAGAACATTCACAAGATTTTTTTTTTGTGCTACGTCCCTCCCCCACCCCTCCAATTCTCCTCCCTTTGCAAGATTACAATTTCCTTAAATATATATTGCACCAGCAGGCCCAGGGAATGTGTTCCAGACAAAACAGATGAGTAGAAATAAGTTCTTTTTCAGAAGGATCAGCTGCTAACTACATTCCAGTAGAGTTGTCAAACAGATTTTATGAAGAGAGCTAATCACATTTATAATTATGGTCTTCAGGCTGACTTTACAGAGTTAGGGTAAAATGTTATGCTTGATCAAAAGCAGATATCCTACATACATCAATAGGTTTATAAAAAGATTGAGAAAGGAATTTAGACCAGATGGAGCAACTAATTTTTCTAGTTTAACTGTATCATTTGGTTGAGAAACAAATGGTTGTTGATGTATCTACAAATCAGGTACTGACAAATTCTCCGACAAAACTGGCTACTCGAAGTGCCACAATCTTGTTCTAGAGTTAAATAAGTTGGAAAAGCATTATAGCAGGTCCTACCTCCTCAACGGACAGTCAACACTTTTTATACTGTTTTAACTTACCTATTTCTAAAGTGACTGAGTTAGAATGGTACAATTTCCTACATGTAGACATTATCAAAGTAAGTAAAAATACTGGTAAACTCTACCACTGCTGATAGATGATACCAGTATAGTTTATCCCTGTTAGAGAAGGTACTCATGAATCATCATAGCTGCGTATAGAGCAGGTCACA
>NW_008825162.1:6572818-6633144 GCF_000699105.1 Pygoscelis adeliae
TAACTAAAACACTTAACTTGCATAAGCATAGTGTTCCACATGGTTAATTGTGTTTGCGTCAATTTACATTTATACTTTTAAGCTATTAAACTTGCACACACCCTAAGTTCACAACCTAGCGTGAAATTCTAGTCAGCCTGAGATCAGCAGAAGTTTTCTAGCAATCCTAAGGCAGGCAGGATTTCTCCTGGGACATAAAAAGCCCTAAAGCTTACAAATTCTAATTCCATATAAATAAGAACTAAATACGTTCCACACAGTTATACAACTCATGACGGCTTGGGAAGGGGCTTGGGAGTACCTTGGAGCAAACTATGGGAATTTTGGTTTTCTGTCTGTGGTGAGAAGGTTCAGATGACAAAATCCAAAGAGACCACGCAAGATAGATCAGTAGTAAATAGGTAAAAAAATATTGAACACATGTGCTTTTAGATGTTGTGCAAAATGGAACAGAGTAGGTTTTGGCCATTATATCACAGACAGCTTTGAGCTGATGCCTCTCAAGGTAATAAGAGCATGGGGAGTTTAATCAGCACATCTGTCTGATCAGACATCTCATGTTTTACTCAAGAAATTGCTGCATTTCAGTGATGGGTAAGATGTGTGCATTTTTACCTTGTAGATATTATTTATGCAGAAAAGACTTGTCCAGGTCTTTTCCCAAGAAAATAATAAAAAATAATTTTAAAATTAACTAAAAAAAATTACAAAAAATCCTCTAAATTAATAAGAAAATAAAGGAAAACAAAAGTTTCTACATGTAAAAGAACAACTTTTTTATGCAGAGCACCTCTGAAAATATTTAGATCTGTTCTGATAGCAAATCATCTTCGATGAAGCAAATGCAAGAATTTAGTTCTATTGCTCAGTAATTTAGCTCAGTTTTTGTATGCATAGATACACGGACTAGTTAACGCACTAACTTGAGTACTAGCAGAATGAGGTAGCGAGTTTTGCATCTCCATCTTGGAAACAACTATTGCATAACCATGTTATTTCATCATCTATTAGATGTTAAACTCACTTGTGCAACATTATCCGAGTCTTTTTATTGTGGACATTAAAACGAGGGCAGGCGTATTTCTGTGAAGTCTCTTTTGATGTATTTTGTAACAGTTTAATTCTGGGGAAAAAAAAAGCGTTGCAAGCTTTAGAACAGATAAAAGGAAACTCTGCTCTCCACACCCCCATCACAAGCTGTCCTTAGGAATGCGAGTACATACAATTCTGGAAGTGTAATAATCATCATCTTGCTCATTACGTGGGACCTCCAGGGCTAAATCACAAACCTTTACACCTCAAGTTAAATACTCTAGCAAGCAGCTGTAGCATACTCATATCCGCTGTTGGCCAGATGCAGACACAGAGTGGGAGGCATAGCACAGCGAACAGTGGGCTACACGTGCATACCTACTCAAAAGCAAGTTAAAGATTGGCTAGAGACTAATCAATTTTATAGGCTAAGAAATTGATTTTCAGAGGAGCTGAACTACAGGTGCTCAAGTCTCTTAAAAAAAATCAGCTTAACTCTGGTGGTACTATTAGCAGGGTTCACCACAGTGTAGGAAAGCATGGGAAACATTATCTTAGATTCTGGCATTCCTTAAGTTAGCGTCCATTGTGTGCAGTGTGACACAGGGTTTTTTTTCCTGGAGCGGTGGCTAAGGGCAGTTGTTTATAACTACAAAACTAGGGACAGAATGGGCTACAAATGTTACCTGTAGCAGTAACATCCAGTTATTTTTGGATGCAATGTACAATGCACTTAATCAAATCCTCATCAGAGCAGTAAGAGGTGATAAGATGCTTTATATTCTATTACTGATAAGTAATGAGAATATTAGAAATAAGCCAGTTGTAGAAATCAGCTCTGGATCAAGTCAGACAAAACTGATTTAAGTTAAACAGGAGAACAAATGAAGTAGGTCTCTGAAGGTTTCAATTTCAGAAGGGCAAACTCTGGTGTAGTCATTTCAGCTGGACTGAAGAGCTAGCTAATAGATTGAGTAGGGAGCAAAGTCTTACAAACACTTCACGGGAAGAATGTTAAAGTGGTCAAGAATCTATATTCCAAACACAGGAAAAAGAAAAAAGAAACCCAGAAGAAGGTACTCCAGGCCTAACCGGATGCACTATCACCTCAAGAAATGTGTTACATGTGAAAAAAGAAACAAAAGTAACATGTGGGAAAAAAACCCTTTTGTTTGCTAATCAGTCCTTATCTTAGAAGCGTAGGGGTGAAGCAAGAATTGCCAGAAGAGGAGCTGCGTTAGGCTTTGCAAAGGATACTAAAATGGATGAAGATATTTTTTCAGTTACATAAATAAAATGAAAGAAAGGAATGCAGTAGAGATTAAGGATAATGCAGGCGTGTTCCCAATCTCAAATTGATACATTGCATTAATTTAAATAAGGGCAATACTGAGCATGGGGTAGAAGTAGAAGGGAAATAGCTAATAGGAATGACTTTAGAGAATGAGAATCAAGTGAAGGAGAAACAAAATCAAATCTGGTATAGCCCTAAACTCTAGGAGTCTAGTTAATCTCCACTCTAACTCAGAACTCCAGAATGTGAGACCACAACAGTAGCAAGGACTTTCTACCAAACTTAACCAAAACAAAATTGGCACAAAATGAATAAAGACTATATTAAGAAGGGAAATATGATGTCTGAGATTGATATGTTTATCATTCTGATTCCAGTAATAGCCAAAACTTTGCAATGACAAGTTGAAAGTAGCAAGGCACAGAAAATTAAAAAAAAAAAAAATAGAAGATACAGTCTGGGATTACTCAAAGTAGATCACAACACACTAAATAACTTTCTCTGATTCAAAAACCCCCAAAACAAATCCTAGCATTCTGGGCTAAAAAAGCATCATTGGTGTAATTTCTCAACATTAATAAGAAGGCTTTGCTAAAATACTCAATGACTATGGGTCACCTGGGTAAGGCAGCTGGTGTAACTTCTAACAGAGACAAGGAAAAGTAATAGCATTGTGTAAAGCACTGGGAAGAGCTCACCTGAAATACCGCATACAGTCTAGTCACCTGCATTCGAGGGATTAACTGGAACTAGAGCAGGTTTAGGAGAAGGACTACTAGGAAAATCAGGGCAATGGAAAGCCCGTTTTATGAAATGAGATTAAACAAGCTTGATTTGTTTAGTCTACTATAACAAAAGCTGAGGGAGGACAGGATTGCTGTCTAACTGTGTTAGTTAAAAAGCTGAGAGGAAAAAAAAAAGACTTTAATTTAAAAGAGAATTTTGGCACAAGACCAAAGGGACTTTAGCTGGCCATGAATAAACTAAGTTTGAAATTAGAAGATGGTTCTTAACCAACAGAGCACTGGTGATGAACTGGTGATAGCTGGTGCAGGGTTTTTTCCTGTTGTTTTTTGTCGGTTTTGTTTTTTTATTATTATTTTTATTTTTTTAAGTGTATGGTGGTAGCTCATTGTTTTTGACTCTATCCCACGTCAGTGCCAATGGCAAATGGCTCACCAGCAATGCTGTAAAGCAATCACGTTCTGCAACAGCCATCCTCTGGGAATAGCAGGAATAAACCACACAACTGTTGTTAAGATGGAGTACAACACACTTAAAAAAAGAATTACCTGACCTGATGGCTGCAATAAGGAGGGGAGGGCTCAGTAGCCCAGCGAGTGCCAAGTTCTAAAGCCTTGCAATGGAGGAGTTGGTAGATAGGATTAAATCTACCACGATTAAGTAACATTTTTGTGATAGAAGGAACTGCACGATACTAATGGTTAGGTAAACAATAGTCTAAAAACTGTGTATTTTTCCTTCTAACACTTAAGAAGCCCCAGTTTGTTTTTTAACAGAAGTAAAAGCACAAAACAACCAGTTAGAGCCAACGACATTACACATTAAAAAAACGCTACAGAACTTCCTCCTGAAGAGGAAAGCCATGCTGACAAACTATTACTTCTTCTTGTGGAAAATGAGTTATTAGCAAAATTCATAAAATCTTAAGTCAAACAAATCAACTTTTATATTTTTGAAGAAAATAATCCTACCAAAAGTAATTCCTCCTTAAAATTAAATACCATACTGCAAGATACATAAGTAGCAAACAACCTAAAGGCTACTTTGATACCAAACGTAAAATCCTCTGTTTCAAAGGAAAATAGCTCTTTATAAAGAAAGTTTACTTTCAATAGCAAAGGGAATAACATTTGAACCAAAGGCGACTTAAGCAGATGATGATTTGTGAAGGGATTTTTCTTGATGTATGCTTTAAAAAGGCCTGAAAGAAGTTAACGCAACAACAACAATTCCTCAGAGAAAAAAAAAGTAATCTAGTTTCTGCTTAGTCACTGACCTGCTTGCAGTCCTCACAGGTGCTCCCCGCTGCTCTCGTGCGTGGGCCCCCCTCCCCGGGGCCATGCAGCCCACGGCCGAGGTTTCAGGGAGAACAGAGAGCCAGGCCCGCGCCAACCCGGCCACAGCTCAGCACCTGCTCCTTACCATCCATCTTTCTGGCAGCAGAAGATGGCTCTTCCTCCATCTTCCCAAGCAGCCAAATGCTGCGCTACCTGCACCAAAGCTTCCTGGCAGCCATTCTTTCCCTTTTACAGAGAAGCCCGGTGTGACAAGGGTTGATTTTTCCCAGGTGAGCAAGCTGAATCACACAGTTTCTCTCAATTAGCATTACTCAGTGCCCCGCACTGGGGCTGGGTGCTGGTGGCCTGGCAGATTTCCGTGAGGTGGCTGTAAAGTCTGGGAGACGCCTGACAGTGGCTACGCCCAGGCATTTTACACCTCGGGCTGGGTTTCCTCTCACGAGTAACCGGGGAGGGGGACACGCGGATCCTCCCCCTCTCCAGCAGCCATGGCTGACTCCACAAGTGCCTTTGAGCCCTCACCGCTGAGGAGCTGAGGCAGTGGTGCGGCTCCTCCTGAGGGGAGGCATTGGGGAACCTTCTAGAACCCCCTGGGGGGCTGGGGGGGCGCTGCCAGCAGGACACGGGGCTGCAGGCCCTGGTGGAGAAAGCCTGCCCGGCCTCACTGGGCCCCAGCTGCCAGCGGCGTCTGTCAGCCCCGTGCAGGCCGCCTCAGGTGACACGTGTGGCTGCAGGAGCCGTTTCAGCTTCGCTTTTACAGCCAATGCATGTGGGAACGGGCGTTTTATGTAGTGAATAAGGTGCTGCCGACGTGACAGCCCTGAGGGAAACACCAGGCCTAAACATCCCACGTGCCGGCTAGTCCCCTGGCTCCAGCCAGCTGAGGAACCCTGTGTTTATTAGGTTGAAGGAAGGGTGCTCCGGATTGCACCCGTGCTGGGTATCCCACATATACAAATGAGAGGCAGCCAGGCCTCTTTTCGCAGGCAGTTTTTACATTGAATACTGTGGAGCTGATGCTCTCTGAAATTAATACTGAGCTTGTGCAAGCGGAGTGACAGAAGTATGGGTTGCATCATTCCTAAATATACCTTTATTTTATTGCGTCATAGATCAGAATAGCCAATAATTGGTAAAGCTGATGATCCATATTTAAAGAACAAAAACATATCTGAAATGGAGGAATTATCTTGTTCACTGATCCTATTTCAGAAATCTAGAATGACCTCCCCGGCAAGAAAACCAATTGGTCTTGGGCTCGCGCGCTTCTGAAAAACGTTATCGCTGAATGTTTGTGTAATGCCTGATATCTATAGTCTGCTGTGACGTTAAACAGGGCTGTGGACTCCTGCCCACAGCACGTAAACTGTAAATGTGATAGTAGTACTAACCTCTTCGTTCCAGTCTGCTGGGGGAAGCACCGGCACTGGAGATGTAATTGTAGTAGGAAAAAAAGCAGATCAATCTTCATGGGTTCTTTCAGGAGTTGCTCTCCGCTGAGAATACAGCTGGGGCAAGTTCATGTTAAACATGCCTGAACAGCCAGCACCACATGATTTCTTATGGACTAGAAAGTAGCCATTTGGTGGTGGCAAGTTTTAGGCGCAATTGAATTAAAAGATATACTTGTTTATTCAGAGAAAGACGCTAATAAGGCCACCCAGTCTGTCCTTGAATTGTTAAACCCTGTTATTAGAGAAGAATATTAAAGTGGAGGTACAAAAACTACACAAAGTAGAAAACAAACAATTTTAACTACATATTAAGAGTTCCTACAGATATTTTAAATCATGAGCAACAGGTCCCAGTTGTATACATTCATTACTCTTGTGTCTTCCTTGAAATGTATAGCTTGCTATTTTACTTTTCTAAAAAGTAACCACAGCTAAAATCAGTAACAGAGATAAATGATAGAAATGTAACAGTGGAAGTTCTGGGGTTTGGACATTAATGTTTTATTAAGGCTTTGAGACAGCACTCATGACAGAACTAGGCAAACACAGGTGACAAACACAAATACTTAGACCATGTGAAGAACAGAAAGCCTTTATGGTTAAAAGGTCTAATGTGTTTTTGTTTTTTTTTTACTGAACTAGAACAAAGATTTTTCTTTTCTTTCTTCCCCCCCGCCCCCCTCCCAAAAAAAAGAAAAGCAACTGTTCTTTCTTCTCCTGGACTTTTATATAAAGTTGATGGAGCATTTTCACACTCAAAAACTCTCCCTTTTGGCTATTCAGCGAACAAGGGAAGAAAAAGGTTTTCCTTCTCTCCATAGTACTTATTAGCTTGCTAATGACATTGAACACAAAATATGAAGGATATGCAGTTCATAAAACCTCCAAAAGACACAAGAAATAGTAAGTTAATAGGGGTGGGGGCTTGTAAGATCTATGCTTATTCTGCAAACAAATGTGACGTTTTCAGATCTGTCAGCTGCATTTAGTAACAGAGATACAGATTTCCTGCAAATGCAAGCAGGGGTAGACTGACGGTTTATCTACATACAGAGTTGTGCTGATTTGACTAAAGGCTTGACTGCACATGGAATTATTCAAGAATAAAAGCAGCATTCTTACCGAATAACTTCTTGTGCAGACATGCTTGTTCTAGAATACAAAATAGAATAAGGTAATCATGTTATGTGATAAGCTTCTATATGTAGAATATTTTTGTAGGGCTGTTACTATTAAATTCACACCCTGCCTCAGCCTGAAACAATTTTCAAGTACAGCGATATCTTAAACTTGAATTTTTAAAAAACTCTTCATTCAAAATTCTGGGAATCCCTTCAAGGATTTTTTGTTTGTTTGTTTTCTGTTGAAAATAATTTGTCTTATTTTGAGAACAGACTTTAAATACATGAAATCACTGTAGATTTCCTGTGCTTTCCTTACAAATTTCATGTAATCCACAGTCTTAC
The DNA here is from genome assembly GCF_000699105.1 of Pygoscelis adeliae. Taxonomy (NCBI): domain Eukaryota; kingdom Metazoa; phylum Chordata; class Aves; order Sphenisciformes; family Spheniscidae; genus Pygoscelis; species Pygoscelis adeliae. Next base: position 6,580,107 of record NW_008825162.1, read on the forward strand.
CTGAGCCCAAGCTTCTGAAATCTGGATTTATGTGTGGATTGAACGCATGTCCTCTCATTCTGGGGACATACTGACTTGACAGTCTTGCAGTGTCAGTTCCACAGTTCCCTAAGGTGAGGATTTCTGGCCTTTCTGTTTACTTATTCCCACATTCCTTCTCTGTACAAGACGCTGCATCTTCCAGCTGTCTGTGCATCAGCAGTCTCTGGTCAGATGTCTCTATGAACTGCTAGGAGGATGGAGAATCACACGCGAGTTCTGATTGCCTTCTGGTGTGAACAGGGCAGAAAGTGTCCTTTCGGGAGGGACGTCCGCAATTGTGCTCTGTATGAAAGCTTGTGCAAGAAACAGCAAAAGAGATGATAGAATACATGATTAGCCCTTGGCTTGAGAGAACTAAAAATTTCAGCATCAAATCCTGCACAATAAAGAGACCAAAGCAGTTCTAAAAATTATCTATTTCCTTCCTCTGTTGAAAGGACTAAGAATGTCCTATCTTCTTCTTCCTCACCCCTCAATCAGCATGGAGATTGCAATCTCACAAGCAAAGTCCTTAACAGCACAGTGTGAGTTTCAGGACATAAAAGGAATGGTCCGAGGCAAAACGAAGGAATAATAGGTTGCAGAGAGAGAAAGAAGAACAAGAGGAAGTCATAGGACTCAGAATATTGAGCAAATGGGAAGGTCTGGGACCCGATACCAGGGTCTGCTCAGGCAAGAGGTAGAGAAGAAGCCACAAAGAGCTTTAGTTGGTGAGAAGTTGTCATCTTTACTATTGTTCTAGACCAATTGCTCTATACATTGGAGGATTTTCCAGATTGTGACTCTCAGAGTCATTGCTTATAGTGTATGACACTATGAAATGCCTTAACTTTACCCAGGGGAGAAGGCGTGCTACTTCCTCGGCACCACTGTTCCATCATAACCTCTAGCCCACCAAGTTAAAGCGGGCCCAGATGGCTTCAAAGCGAGGTAAACGTTTTTAAAATCAGCTAATTACTTCTAGCTATACTTGAATTGATAACTAAAAAGAAGGAAAAAAATCAAAGCTGGAATTACAGGAGACATGAATACATACTTCTTCATGCACTTTCACTGTATAACTTTGTCTTCCTGCTATACCGTTAAATATAGTTTTACTAGTGCTAGCTTTATGGCATAGCCTATGCTGTGTCACAGTGGGGTAAATTAAAGATTGAGTTAAGAAGTCCCTTAGTCACAACTGTCTTAGGCCACTGGTCTTTCCATTTTCAGAAGGGAAAAATGGAGACGACGTGGTTAGTAAAATATAGTCATAATTTTAATGTTTCTCCACTGCTAATTGTTAATGCTTGAGAATTTTCTAAACAGGAAAAACTTAAGACAGCTGGAGATTCTGTGCAGGTCAAGCATGGCCTGTTCTGTAGAGTCTTCTCCTATAACTAAGCAGACAGCAGCAATGGAAAATCCTTTTAGTATAGGTGCTGTCCAGCTATAGAATTGCAAAACCTTAGGTCTAGGGATTAGCATCATTTTAGGAATGATGGAGGGAAGCCTACATCCAAGGCTTCGCTAATCTGAAAAAGTAGTAACGTGTCAGCGTTTTAGTCTGATCCCCTTGTGCAATAGTCAGGCCTGACAGTTTTTTGGATTTAGGTGTCTTAAATCTACAGTAATTACTGGTCTGTCTGTGAGTTAGTAAACTGTCCTGAAACAGCTTTTGAACAAATGAATGATCAGAGATGAAATAAAGACATATTAATTATGTAAAGTTATCAACTTTTGGCCTTGCAAGCTGCTTAGTGTAGAAGGAAAGGCTTTTTTTCTGTCTTTCCAATGATAAAAATTACTCGTTCTTTCCTCGCTTCGGTAGGACTTTCTACCTTAGATAGGTCTGAGACAAACCCCCAGATTACTGGAGATCAGATGGGGAACCAACAGGGAAATTTTTCTTGGACGTGCATAAAGACTTGTAATGCAGATTGAACCAGCACCTCTCATTCAGCGAGGAACTGGAAAGTGTAAAAGAGAGAGAAGCGAGCAAACAGGGATGAAACTGCGGCCCCTTCGTTCTCTGATGCTGAGCCAGAGATGAAGGAGCAGAACTGACGGCAGTTGGAGGATTACCCTACTGTCCCGCTAACTTAAATTGCTGAACCCTGCTTTAACATACATGGGTACCTGTGGATAGCCCTTCACGCTCACAGCCGTGCAGTGACTGACAGATGAGGAACAAGTCCATGAACCTGTGCAGCGAACAGCTGTTCCTGGTTCTCACTAATTCCCGTGCAACCACTCAGCTCTCCACTACCAATGAGACTGTGCTGCCTGATATTAATGTTCCTTTAACACATACCTTTCCAATTTTGTTATTTACCACAGGCAGAAGGGATTCTTGTAATGGTTTTCATTACAGTATTTGGTATTTCAATACCTTTTTATTTGTTAATAAATTGGTTTAATTGTAAAATATGTTAAGGTGTAAGTGCGTGGGGAAAAAGGAAGGGTCATGAAGTTATATCAGAAAACTTTCATAACGTTCAAACTATTTTATGTTAGAAAAAAACCAACAGTAAATAAACAGTACGCTACAACAGCACACTCCATTCCCTCATTATTCCTTCACACAGGTTACCACTCATTGTGGAGATGGGGCACAGAAGGATTACCCATCTTTTTTTCAGTGGTTGTAGATGCTTTCTTCTTGTTGGTACTGGGCCTTGAGCCTTTTCTCAGTAGTAATTTTCACCCTGCATCTAATTTTCAGCTGTACAGATGCAGCACATCAAAATAACACAAAAATCACTGGGCACTTCAGCATCCTGGCAGCATCATTGGCAGAACCATTTTTCCTTCAAAGACACCCTCTTTTACTGTTCTGCAACTGTGTAGATCGCTTTCTGCTGTATGCTCTCGGTAGGCTCGATTCTGTAAAACAATGGCAAGACACACTTATTCAGAAAGTCTCATCTTGTCCAGATAAATAAAAAAGCCTAAGGACACTGCGCCTTCATGTTGAATGGTACTCAGTGCCTTTGTGGTCAAACAAGACATGCATAATAATTAAATAATACCTTTTAGGTATCACATATACAAGTGCTATTGATGGAGATAACGGACTTAACAAAGCTGGCACAGTCTCAAAGTTACTGTTTCAGACATGTTAAAAACATTCTCAGTTTGTGGATATATCGCATTATTAGCTGTTTCACAAACTTCACTGCCACATCACTAATGTTTGCCTTTTAACACCAGAGTGGTTAGTTAAACACAGAAGTCAAGACAACCAAATTCTACATAGCAAAAACGTGATTTTTTTAATATATATATGTGTGTGTACAAATATATATAAAACTTTTTAAGAAAAAATTTAGTTCTGAATATGTGTTCCATGAATTGAAAACTGGAACAACATGTTTCCATTAAAAAATTATCTTCAAATAAGATTGAGATTTGGCTTTTTCTGTTTTGGTCAGCAAAACTTAGGTCAATTCAAAAGAAAATATAATAAAATCCCTTAAATCTGAAAGATTTCCATACTAACAATAACCCCTAATAACAGTTGCATTCTCTTAGAAGAAATAACTGGCACGTTGGTTGGCACCCTTTGAGCAGCATAGTGGCTGCTTGGCACTTAGGTTTGCAGTAGAGTTGCAGTACTTCTGTGCATCCCAGAGACAAAAATGACTATTCCACACCATTCCAAGCTGCAGCTAGACTTCGTCTGTAGTGACATATGCCTGTTAAGGCCAAGTCCCAACTCAGCCATGTGATTTTTAACTCATTACAAAGCTGCCTAGGCTAAACTTCTCTTTTCTTGGAATAATTTTTTAAAGAAAGACTAAAAGAAAATTGGATGTTTATGTTAAAACTATGTGGTTATTCTAGAAAAAGAATTGTGAGACAGAAATCCTCTGCTCATGAAACAAGTACACCGCTAACAGGAGCTTCCTTCACTGGATGGGCTTCTTAGTGAGATTCCCAGCCAGAAAGATCACCAACATCACTGGAGGTCACCCCTTGACTACAGCAGAGTAAGGATTGGTCTATGGGTCCTGCCTGTGATATTGTTCTGGTAAGGTAAAACCTTTTGCAGCACTGTCAGGAAGCAGCAAGGGCAGCTGCTCCACCAGGGAATGTGGAGCCAAGGGCAATGCCACGGTCACCAGGGCAGGGTCCTGGCTGTCCCAGTGAGGAAGCAGGGCAGGACCATAGAGAGCAGCTGATGTTCAACCAAGAGTTCAGACCATTAGATAAGTTTGTGGTGATGAGGCAGGTCCAAGGTCAAGCTGGCAGTCTATCTGCAAGTCAGGATCAGACCCAGTGAGTGTAACTGAGGTCATGACATCAGAGCAGGTCCATGGTGACAAGGTGAGGCCAAGGCCGTCAGCCCCTGGGTCGGGCTCAGGATCAGTGGGGCCCATGGCCAGGCTGGAGACTGGCACTCCTATGGCCTAGCTCAGGCAGGGACTGAGGGAGCTCCAGGGCCTGTGGCCAGGGGTTGGGGGAGACCCTGGGAGAAGCTGGTGAGGGCCATTAAGGCCTATTAGAGCCCTGAGGCTCCTTGACAACTACAGAGTAGAGTACTATCAGCAACTCATGTTGTGTGGGCCATTCAAAACTCATTAGGTATGAAGAACTTTTACCTTCTGATGTTTGAAGACTTCCTAGAGATGAGACAGTCATTCCAGAGTTGTCATGTTCCCTGGAAATAGTGTTAGAGTACAGTTTTATCACTCCTGTATATTATTTAAATCTGACATACTACTTCCACTCAAAACCAAGTCATTTTACCAGTGAAAGAGAAGTGGAAAAGCAAATTGCTATTCTGTAGAGGTGGATGTGTAATTCTGAGTATGTCCAGAACTCTAAATTTAAGAAAATCATCCCGGGGGCATCTCTTCAGTAAAGTTTCACTGCAACAAAAAAATGTCAAGTCTTAACTTTCAGTCTGAAACTTTTTATTCCTTTCAAATACAAGCAGCTTACTGACTGACATGCATGGGCAATTGTCCGAAGATAATGATTAGTCTTACTGCAGAAGTGTGTGAATTTTATGCTATTCAGAGAGTCTCGGTTTGGACCCATTCTAAAGGTTATGCACTAAAGGAAAATGAGAGTATATAACAGGCTTTCTGCTTATAGTGAATTTTTAATGCAGTTAAATATTGGCTTATTTTGTGTAAATAAACAAGAACTGAGAAATCTAAGGCTAGGTAGAGGTCAGATTTTGTCATTTAGGGTCTGTTCCTAAAAGGCCCCTTCTCTCAAATAGTACCTCATACAGAATGCACAAAAATGAAAGTTTTAGTCAATTAAGTTTGTTTAAATGACATTATGGGTGATAAGCCCAACTTGTTTCAGAAAGTGTTATCCTAGTGTTCAGAGACCTTGTACTTAGGCAGTCAGCCAGAATCTATCACCATGGATTCACAACAATCAAGGCCTTGACAAGTTTTATGTCTAAAGAAAACCAGTTAGTCGATTAATGGTTAAAGACTTCAAAACATCTTTTTGTTAGTATGACACTGATTCAAAAGATAAAAGACTAAGCAAATCTTTTCAGTAGTTTTCTGTTCTTTTCTCCAAATCTTCTGAGGAGGAGGAATGACAAAAAAAATCCAACCACAAATCCTGCTAGAACACATAATAGTTAACTAGTAGCCAATTGCTTAGAGTAACTCTTCCATTAGCAATTGGTACATTTCCTCTAAAACAGAAAGAAACTTTCAATAGATTTTGCGGTTTCGGACTTGAGTCTTTTCTCTAATTGGATGTCGCCATTTAATTTTGAATGAAATAGTTTTTCTTTTACTGCATTCTGATACATGCCAGCTTTGACAGAGAAAGCAAGCAACATAATGCTCATATGGCACATTAAGAGCCACACTCTGTTGTGGCTTTGCACTTCAGAGACCCTAAATTCTACAAAATTTGTTCATTAAAAGGCTTGAAAGTCTTATTTTTTCTGTTAGAGGTAATGCAGTAATTGAAGGAGGCACAATTGCTTTTTGCAAAACCTATTTTTGAACTCTATGAAGGGAGAAAATAACAAATTGTCTGCCCCAATTTCTCTTCATATTCTTTAGCTAGCTCAATCAAACGTAGCTGCACCTAATGCAGGAGCTCCTCGATGAAATTCTGTGGCCCTGGTAATACAGAAAATCAGACTGCGTCATCATAGAGATTTTTCTCATCCTGAAATCTAACAAGATATCTTTTAAGGAGTCTTTCTTCAGAAGACACATGGTCCTGATTCCTAAAGCTGCTCAGAACTCACTGCTGTAAGTGCCATCAAGCAGCCTCTAAATATTATAACGAGGCCCACAATGGACGTAATCTAAGTACACGCACACACACTGCCTCGTAGATTTTCTTTGCTTACAACTTTGACCCTCCTCAGCAGCCATTTGGATGCCTTCTAGAACAGCCAAGGATTTAGGATGTGCCGATTCCTTAAAGACCTCTTAAAGAAAATTTGGTCCCAGTACATGCCTGCCCAACTTTGCTGACATCAGCAAGTTTGTGAAAGAATCGTTTGCTGGAGGCAAATTCAGTGCTTTCTCTTAGTGGCCTAAATTTGGCAAAGTATCCCTATTAGGATTAGTGTTCAAACAGAAAACTGTGCTGGACTCAGCTTTCTATCTGGAATTCTGCAATCCAACTGTTGTAAGTTCTCATGAGCTGCGCTGTCTTCCAAAATGCCACAGTTTTCCTGGTACCCAAGAGCTCCAGCTATGTAGATGACCCGGAATATACAATTTAGATCTTCAAATGCAGTAGGTGTAATATGTGCAGACCGTGCCTTGGGTTTAAGAATATTCTATGTAGAAGTGTAAGATCCAAAGCCAGACAAAACATGTATTCTCGTGCCTGAGTTTCAATACCAGCCTGGAAAATTCTTTGGCCTAAAGCTGCCCAGGATCCTTCTACTGTAGACCAAATTTTTTTTTAAGTCTTATTTTCATATTAGCTTGCTTGCTTTATCAGTGAACAGCCTTGCAGCTAAAGCAATTCTCCTGTTGCAAGATATTGCATAGGTTTTCCCCTCTTCCACTCAGAGATTCAAATTCTGTCCTTTAATTGCATCCATCCGAATAATTTTAAACCCCCCTTTTACTTCTTTCTGTCCTATTTCAATAATTGTCACACTCAAAGGCACCTGCAGACAAGATTGATGAAGCATCTTCCAGCAACCATCAACTTTCTGAATGTATAAATTGTTTATTCTGGGTTCAGTCAAGAAGATCAAATAGTCTCTTCACTCCTACCACGGTAGCAGCTTTATCAGTAAGGTAGACACATATGCATTACACAGTGCCACCATTTTCAGAAGAACAACCTCAAAGCATCATCCAGAATTCATTAGTGGTATTTTATTTAAATCTATTTGATTCCCAAAACATCACGAAGTCTAAGGAATGGTAGAGGGCAGATTGGGGACAGGTTGTAAGGGAACTCTGAAATTATATGTCCTTAGTACTTTTGTCCTTGTTAATATGAATAGTGGTTACTAAAGTCCGTGGAGATGACTTCAGCTATTCAGGTTAAAGGTCTCTCTACAAAACTACCATTACTCCATCAACCTGGCTGATAGCCTCTCCACCTCATAGTGCTAGAAAGGGATTTTCTTCTATGCATAAATTACATTAAATTAACCATTACTGGCAGGTGGGTGGTGAAATTATATATTTTTAGTGAAGCCAGCAGTTGGGATTTTCAAAGGCATTCTTCTTTTAGTTTCAACAGGAATATCAGTGAAAGAATGTGCACCCTGAAAAATTCTGCCTTTGCATTTTCTTTTTGGCCGGAAACCAAATTGCTGTCAAAAGGTGCAGCTCATCAAGAGAGGAATCCTTTGTTTTGTTTAATTTCAAAGTTATAAAACATAAAACTGTGAAATTGTGATAATAACTTTTCAGCCAACATAAGCAGGGATGCAACATATTACCAAATGTTTCCTGAAGCAATGAAGATTCGAAGCGTGGTTTCCTCTTTTTGCCTTTTCTTTTTGCCCCAGCGGTTAAATTTTTTTGGTGAAAGATAAACTTATTCATCCATTTATTTTCAAGGATATGTTTGCATTAACTCAGGTCTAGAGCCATTTGGAAAACAGGACAAAATGTTTATCACTGTTTTCATTTGATTAGTTGAAATGTTGCTGGAAATATCAACATTTCAACATGTGAAACATTTTCACTAACTTCACCAATGTCAACAGGGACTGACTCTGCAAAAAGTCAAAGGTGGTAGATCTATGCCCAGCAGCCACAATATATTGGAAAACTAAATCAGCTCGGCAAATCTGTCCCCAAACCACCAGACAGAATTGAGTTGCAAGCATTTGAGTTGTCGCCTCTTTCCAAATCCACAGCATGAACTCTCCTGAAAGAATCCACTTTCCAGAATGTTTCATGCATCAGCCATTAAAAACAAACAAAACAAGAAAAAACCCAGGCTTTTCAAAATGTCTCAGGTTGGGTGAGCAGAATAGCCAAGTCATGGATCATTTGTAAAAAATCTTGACCATGGTCATTGCTGCAACACATCTGGAAATCCTTGGATACTCTAGGCCTGACCTAGAACACCATTCAAGTACACGTGTATGACTACACACGAGTATAGTTCCTCTTGGGGTTCCCACTTCTTCACCTGCCAACTGAAATGTTTTGAGGTGGAGAGTGGAGTTCTGCTAGGTAAAAGCTAAGGGAAAAAAAAGTTCACAAATCCACTATAAAGTTCACATTTGACCATATTATAACCCAGCAGAATTCACATGTAAAGTAACTTGAGATGTTTCCATGAAATCCACTGGGAACCAACTTGGGGGGTTTAAAAAAAAAAGGAAGGAGAAAAAACTAAAAGAAATTCCATTCTACTACAATAAAACATGCAATTTAAGCTAATTATTTAAGCATGCTCTTCAAATTTATAAAAACTTTCATTAAAATTAAGCACATGAACCAAGACTTAATCAACTGTAGTTATCAAATTCAGCCAGTGTTAAGCCACAAGCTCTGAAAGGCCCCATTTGACTGATAAATGTAACTTTTTTTTAATTTGTACAATAAAAGTAGCAATATCATTTTGTGTGAAATGTGAAAAAATTATTGCAACAAAAAGTCACCCTCGCTCCCGAGCTGAGAGCTTGGCCCTGGTCCTCCTCTCACTGGGACTGCAAGCATGGTTTCGCAGATACCTCTGATTTAAATGGTGTCAGAGTTCGGTGTGCCCTTTTGTATACAAAATTTTAGCACACAGCAATCTCTGATGGCTGATTACCACCCTCCCTCTCCCCTTCTTCCTTTGTAACTGGGTTTATAATGAAAACATTGACATAGCCTTAACTGTGGCAACATTAGCATTTGCCATTGTAATTAACAGATTCTTTTTTTCTTTGTGATTTACATGCATATACTCTTCCCAGTGCAGTAGTTACAGATGGTATAGCTTGTAACATATACTATGCCTGAACAACAAATACATTCTTTTTAGAGTACGTTTCTAATAAATTTTATTTAAATGTAAAAGGTAATAGGCAGAAAATGTAGTTTGCTTACAAGTTTCCTTTATGGTTGTTTGACTGTCACTTTTCTGCAGATCTATGATAATCATTCTTGCAACAAAAACGTGTACTTCACTGTCTAAATAATAAGGTAATTTGTTACAGCTAATTACTCAAGTGCTTCCTTAATCTCAATTAAAAGATTCAGGCTGATTTTCTACATTTCTGCAGCAGTATGTTCCAGAATATCTTGTTAATGTATTCCCAATCACATATTTGTTAAGGAATGCATGGTCCGTGCAAAACTGAAATGCTAAAATACATAGCTGCAATCTTAAACAATGATTTATTGTGACATGGGATGTGGGACATTTCCACAGCTTTTGTGATTGCAGTAATGAAGCTGTAAACCAAATAGCATGAAATGAAGCAAGGCCTTACAATTTAATCAGCTCGTAAACAGATCTACTGCATCAAGCAAATGACATTATTATCCATCCGAAGTAAATCATGCTAATCTCAGGAGATAAAATCAACATCATTAATGGTCACATGTCATATTCATCAACACTAAACCATCCCTTTTGACAGATTAATCCTAACTACAGCTCCCACGATGTATGGTAATAGGGCTTGTAGCATACATTTCATTCAGCAGTAAGGCTAACCAGCACTCTTAGTCTGCTATTACAAATAATTTTTTTATTGATTTACATATTTTAAAATGCATTTAAGGTGAGGTACCATTAAAAATCCTGTCACTATCACATATTTCTTCCTCACATTCTCAGCCTGTATTAATAGAAACTAGAAACTAAACGCTGTATGCCATACAAATACTTTCTTTAACATGCCGTTAGTGGTAATTAAAGCTTTCTGCCTGTGTTTTTCATTCAGCAATGAAAATATGTGCCCTTTTTTATAGGGTTTAAAGAACTATTGACAGTATTATTCTAATATCTCATTTGTAGTGTAGTAGTGCATAGTTGCCCCTGGTCATGGATCAGGGCTCCACTGAGCCGAGTAGGATCCTGAAGGCTTTATTATCCATTATCCCATAATTAATACAACATGAAAAACAAAGTTGCATTTATGGTAGTCACTCTTCAATGCAGTTTATTGTGTCCTGCAGACTGGTTGTGTATTTCTGCTCAGGCGCCAGCTCCTGCGTATTGCCTATTTGTTCCAAACACAAAATATATTTATTTATCATGGAACTGACCCTGTATGAATGCTTTTGAAAAGTGTCCACTATTCAAAGTGTCACTTTCCTTGAACAGGCACTGAATTATATTGACAGGCACATTATCAAGGGCTGCTGACTGACAGAATGAATGACTGCGGCTACAAGCCGCATTGCCAGTCATTGACTGAGTGGGTGCAAAAATTATCTACAACCTTTGTAGATCTAAAGGACTCTGAACTAAGGCTAGAAAAGAAGATATATGCAAGTGATTTACTAGCGCAGCATTTATCAACTTAGTACAAACATCTCAACTATTACCCAAACTACTTCACTAATGTAGTAATTCATTAATGGTTTATTCTCTCTCCTGAAACTATTTTTTTAACATTCATTTTATGCAATTATTAATGTCATGTTATTTAATATATGTTTATGTTTCACCAGGGAAATGTTTGGGGTAATAATTTTAAAAGCAACCACTGCCTCCTGCATTTGTTTTTAAGCCAGTGTGGGTTAAGACGTGTCTTAGTAAGATTGTAAGGGCAAGGCAGAAACAATGTTAGAGACTGCCTGTGGCTGCCGCATAGCAATCAGTAAGTTTGGTTAAGGGAGAAGGCAGAATACTTCCTGGACTGTGCTGGGACTTTAGGAAAACACTAAACTAACCACAAAAGCATTTCATTTATTTGTCAAAATAATTTATTAGCTGGACTTATTTTTGATTGACATAATGGCAGCTTGAAGAAGCAGACCACAAAGATCTACTTTTTGTAAAAATCACATCTATTGACTAGAATAAAAAATGCTAATAAAATGTTTCAATAAGTGCATTAATTTCAAAACCTCAAAGTACTAATGTCAAATTTACTGGAATCCACTGACCTTTAAAGAGCTTTTAAAGATTTTATGACTTAGGTTGACCCATTACTTACCAAGAATCCTTGAGAATCTGGTTTTTCTATCTGTGGTGTGTTTTTAATGTTGGGGTTGTGAAGACTTTCCCTTTTCTGTCACTGTCCTTTTTACTCTCAGTATTCCCATACTTGAAGCCCTACATAACAAGTTACTTAATCTTTGGCAGGCTGCAGACATCTGTGGAGCTCATCAGTAATGGTGCTTAGAGGACTAAAAGAATCACTGATGAGGAAGAACAAAAAACCCCATCTTTCTCATAGGATTTTGTGCTACTGCATAGTGTTTTAGTGAGATCATGATGTCATTGAGCTAGTGATGTTGCTCATCCAAACCTGTGTCCTAGGACCTCCTAGACATGTCTACCCTTACAAAGGTTTACTAGTAAAGCCAAGATGAAAGTACTCTGTCCTTGAAGGGATATGGTTTAGGAGCCAAAAGAAACAAACCTGTTTCTCAAGCAATACTAGCAAAACTGGCAACGGGACTTCTTGGTGGTATAAGTGCATATAAAATAGAAGTTTTGCCACCACAGCTGTGGTGGAATGAAGGGGAAAAAATAGTCTCCGATATAGCTCTGCTACCAAGATTTTCCCATGTAGACCAAGTCCTAGTAAGAAACTGCACTTGTGCAAAAATAATTATAATCTAAAAAGTCAAAGAATGGATTCTCTCACTTTTCCCTGCAAGAAACGAAGGAACAAAAACACACAGTGGGCAAAAGACAGCAGGAGTGCCTCTAATAGCTCACTTTTATGACTGTTAGGGGTATGGATTAGGACAAAGACCACCATTAGAAGGACGAGGACAGTCCCATGGGAGTAATTGATAATTAAGAGTAAAAGGATGTGTTATTTTTATTCCTATTATTTGGTCCTCCCAGAGAACGTTTTAACAACTATATGATAAAAAACCTCTGAGAATTTTGTATAAGGTATTTAGCAGTGGGACTCACAAAAGAACTCACAAAATACCACATCATCTTAACTTTTTTTAGCAGAAGACTTATTAAAAATACCATTAACTAATGATAACATTACAGAGAACTTGTTAATCCATTTGTTTCACTTTTGAAATACAGCTGTAATAGGAAGCTGTGCTTGTTTTTAATAAGTCCTGATAATATTCTATCAGCTTAAAGAGCTACACATTGAACTCAGAGATAACTGGTTCAGTCTCAAAATGATAAAACATGTCAAGATATAAAGATCATTTCATTCCTTAAAAATGAAAAGAGTGGTTAAACATTGGAACAGGCTGCCCAGGGAAGTGGTAGAGTCCCCATCCCTGGAAGTATTTAAAAGACGGGTAGATGAGGCGCTTAGGGACATGGTTTAGTGGGCGTGGTGGTGTTGGGTTGACGGTTGGACTCGATGATCTTAGAGGTCTCTTCCAACCTTAATAATTCTATGATTCTATGATTCTATGACATGATTTTAAGTACCGTGCTTTAGTTGCATGCACAAGATTCCTATAATCAATCATCCAAAATAAACTATACTATTTAGGAGCTATTTGAAAGGAGACAAGCTGAAAACCTGCTTTTAAAACCTGTAAAAAAAAGGTTAAGAATAGAAAGCATCTTAATTTTTATGTAAATTGTTTGCTGTTTTATGTTTAGTGCAACTTAGTAAATCAATCTACTAAGCAACATACTACAAAACAAAGTTTTAATGCTAGTAACATTGCTAGTTACAAGCTAATAATATTACCTGAAGAAATGCACAAGTGATTACTGAGGAAATGACTGTTAAATAGTCGAGAATAATAAAGCCAACTAGAAGATACGGGGTACCCAACAGTGGTATACAAGGCTGGATTATCCTGCATGTAAATGTGCGCTGAAGGATATTCAACGCAACATACAACGGAGTTATCATTTTACTACCATGATGCGCTGGTGAAAATGATGGTGGAATATGCAGTGCTGGACATTCAGGCCCTAAATTTCTCTCCAGTATGTTGTCAATTTGAATTTGGCTCAGGTTTGTAATAACTAGTGAAAAAAATCATTACTTTCTCACTTGTTAACCAGCGTGGAATAAGTTGTTGGTTATTGTATTGTAGCTGTAAGGTTGTATTTGAAATCTAAAATGGTCTTAAAAGTCAATGTATAGTCAATGTATAGTCTTAAAAGTCAAAACAATAATTAGACTACATGAAGAGTTTATATTATTATAAAAAAGCACTAAGAAGCCATGGGAATTAACATAAGCTAGATATGCAGAGTTCAATCTGTAACATCAATATACAGTGAAAAAAAAGTGGAATATGCCTCAAACATGTATTTAGTGGCACGGCAGCATATAATAGGTACCATATAAAGGTACCACGGGAACAGAGACCTTACGAACATAGCAAAAAACTCCTGACAGCTGATTTTGCTTTTGGCCATTTGGCATGTAAAGTATAGTAGGTTTATGTACCTATGCAGTGAAAACTTGCTGCCTGCTTTATGATCCACATCACTTCTTCGAACCAGCTTTTCCTGATGAGTCATCTACATTGCCACTGTTTGGGTCACGTAGAAGAAAACCCTAACATTGTAGCTGACACCTTCATTTTCATCCCTGCTGACTGTAGAGCTTCTAATTTAGAGAGACAAAAGGTTATTACGTATAGTAGCAAGGGGAGCAGTACCAGATATGCAAACTGAAATCTAAGGAAGTGAGAAGACACTTTTTTATACTCACTGTATATAAACATACAAAATACACGTAGCTCGTCAGTGAGCAAAATTAGCCTCTCTCATTTTCTCATCTGCAAACTTAACAGTGCCATAAGCATGGACTTCAACATACAATCTTCCAGCTTTAATTTTCTCATGTTGAAAAAGAGGGAAACCCAGGCTGAAGAGAAGAGGAAATACACCCTTTGTTAAACCTGTATTATAAAAACATACAGAATGACACAAAAGTTTGTTATTGCACTCTTGGCTTGAAAGTTTCCTTTCAAAGTTTTCTTTCTCCTACGAAGTAGTCAGAGATACAGCACGCAAGCACAGGGATCCTTGCAGTTAATTTAAGGCACACTGAAGACAGCACAGGCTAGGACAAAACTCACATTTTTTGTTGTTTTAGCCAACCTTTGCCATAAGGTGAATTAGTTAATTTTGAATTTTTATTTTAGAAAAATCACTTAGAAAAGGCCTACCTATGCTCCTTTGTTCTCTTCCTTTTTTCCCTTCCTTCTGAATGCCATTTCTTATGCCAGAGGAAAAAAATAAATCAGTTTATTATTGCATCTTCATACATACATAAGATGATCAAAGCACACACATGATGACCCATTTTTTAGCTGTTGGCAGTGGAGTTGGAAAACACTGGAAACACTTTTTATACTGTTTGGATTATAAAAGGATCTTGAACACACTAACTTGAAAAGACTGATTGGCTTCAATGGATTAGCCATAGCTATCTTAAAAATACTTCCGAGCTTATATGGACGATTCCCTAGCTCTTCATTTTAATGTGAAGTTCTACTCTGAAAAGCAATCGTCAAAGCAACACCTCTGTCCTCAAATAAGTTTTATTTATGTATGTAATGCATGCGCCTTTTAGTAGCTCAGTTAACTTTCAGTTCTGTGTAACGCTCAGAGGGAGCTTGAGTATTCAGGGTCTGAGATCATGACTGTGTTCTTAACTGAATCCCAGTGGGAAGATAAGATAGCATCTGGCCTTTACGAATCGACGTAGGGTGGCTGCTGGGAAGGAAAGGGTAGTCCTTTGTTCCCATTTACTTTTGCATGGGAACAATCATAATATACCTAGTGACAAGAATCGCTTCCTCCTGGCTTCACCTGCAGCAGGTAATGCAGTGGCATGGGCTTGTCAGTCTTTCAACCAGTCTAGCGAGCTAGGCAAACACAAAAGTGATGATTCATTAAGTGACATCCGAGCCCTTGGGAAACAGTGCCTGAGCCACCAGAGTTAATTCTTCATGAAGTTCCTGAGGTAGCACAACTCCTCTGCATCCCTTCCCGTCCCCTGCCAAGGAGGCATTGCACCTCTGTGGGACCACCCAGCCTATGACCCAACCAGAAACAGTCCAGTCTGACTTGCAGATGCTAGTGCATTTAACTTTGGTTGGGATATAGAGAAGTCCTTCTCTTGTAAATGGAAAACATTTTGACTAAAAGCTGTCAAATTGCAGCAAGTAGTGAAGTCCACAAGGCTTTTTTCAGTGTCATTTGGTAGAGGGAAAGAAAAAAGCCCTCAAGGAGAGTGTATGAGTCATGGGATTGGGTTCCCAGAGGGCTCTTTGGGATTCTTTTAGACCAAGAGTTTTCTAACACTGTCAGAGCAGGGGCTGTGTGAAACTCAGCAATTTTGACTGTCATGCTATTTTTCAGTTCCAGCTTTCATCACTTTGCGCCTTTTGGGTGTAACTTTGCCTCCACTTAAGTGGTTGTCAATGTAGAATAAATCACATGAAGAATAATTAGGGCCATGCTCTTTGCCCAGCCCACATAATAGAGGAAGGAGCTAAATCCCCAGAAATGAAGGGGTATACTCTCCTCCACAGTATGGCTATTGAAATCCTGGAGAACTAACTGATAAGCTGAAGATGAGAAATAGTAGTTTTCTCGAGCATGTACTCCATTCAGATCTGTGAGGACTCGCAGCCCTCTGCTGCTTTTTAGAATAGCGGGAAAAAATCTGCTGTGTCTTTTGAGCACAACGCATGGGTAGGAGACAGTAAAAATGAATGTATTGCACAATGCACGAGTAGCTTCAGTAGAAATTAATATATTGTGATGGGTTTAGGGGACAGAGGGGTGTCCAGAGTTGGACCTGGAACAGTCAAGCCAGTGATTCATGGCTTTCAGTTGTGAGGCCAATGATTCTTGAATTCCAGCCTCTGCAACTGTGCCTTGCCATTCATTCTTTTTCAGATGCAAAATATTGCAGACATTCTTTCTCCAAGGGACACACGCTAAAGGACATTGGGACTAGCTAACAAACTGGAAATTTAAGCACTGCTTCTTTGCATTTTAGGGCAGGAGATAAACTGGGCTCTTGATGTACATTTTTAAAGAAAAAAAATAATAGTGGCCTGATTCTGACTTAGACTCTTGCATAGGAAGCTCACGTAAGTCTGAAGACTCTACAGAAGAGCCAGCTTCACAGTAGGAAAAGCCTATTTTGTTATTATTAGCAGCCTGAGGTGTGCTGATTATTTTACTCCTGGTATTTTGCCATCTCTTTTAACATGCATTGCCACAAAATGACTCATGAGAAGGGGTTTCTGAATGGAGCTCAGTCATTTTGGCACAGATTCCAACTCTGATCATAGGGAAACCATTTACTTTTCCAATTACGTGGTCAAGGCACAACCCCAAGTACTGCAGAGTCTTCTCTTCCCATGTTAACCTCAGGAATGGCCAACTAATAAACAGAAGAAAGTAAGTGTTTGGTGAACTTTATAGTCAGAAACTACACAAAAGTCTTCAGGCAGTCAATTTCCCTTCATTATTTGCATGCTGCTCTTGAAGACTCTTCATGGAATCAGTTTTCAGAAATGTATTTCAACAGCAATACTACAGATATACCAATTATAATTTCTCTTTTCAATAGTTAACATTAGAAGTGACATGTAACTGACCTGTCCGCTCCAGTCCTTTGTCTCGTGAGGGTTTAAATCAACTCTTTAGTGGAAAACAATCTGATGTAAAGTTGAGCTAGACCTTAGCTGGACAAATCTCATTAAAGCACAAACCTTAAACAAATGAACGCAAGGCTTTATTGTCACCTACACACTTGTTCTGCCTGTCTAATCCACACACCGGTCTGTTGACCGTGAACTCTTCTCCCCTGTGGGAGCTGAGAGTGATCTCCTTCACACTTCTTAACTTCAAAACATTGCTTTCCTCCCCTCTTTCCCCCTTAATTCCTCTCTCCCTCTGATCATAGAAATCCTCTCAGTAACTCTTACTCAACACTGGAAAGCATTCCAGCGTTTCAGCGTATCGCAGATCCTCACATCCGTTACTGTTTACAGGACTGTATCCCACAGTTAGGCAGTACGGGGCTGATCCCCGAGTCATTGAAGTCAGAAGAGATTTTGCCACAGACGATAATGAGCATAGGATGAGGCCTATGCAGCAAATTTTGTATTACATCCAGGTGTATTTTTATGTAAAAGGTATTTTTCACTTAATGTAAATGACAGGGCTTCAGTATCCAATGGGTATATTCTTTCTAACTCTGCTCTGTGCAAAAAGCTTTTTCATTTACTATGCTTTTGGTTCAAGTGCACAAAATGAAGTGGGGTAGTTAAAAACAGGCAAGTAATGTACCTGATGATTTACCATATTTTATTTACATTATTATATAGCTATTAGATGTAATATTGTCTGCTCCTGTCACTCTCTGCTATGTGTTTGATGATTCAGGGAATAAATAAAACCCGGGGTTAGCAAATAAATGAGAGCAGAATTGGCAGCACACCAAGTGTGCTTTATTTGACTGAGAGAGAGATGTGTTACATGGCCTGTTTGTTTAAATTATAGCAAGAGCTGAGATACACCAGGTGGTGCAGACCACGGAGTAGACCCCTTAAAATGTTTGCAAGAACCAGATTTCTGTTTACTGGTTTGCCAGAATACAAAACCAGAAGGTTTACACTGAGAAGTTGAAAGAATGGGACTCTGTGCTACCATTTTCCTATCATTTTTATTAATTAAAGTTACAGAAATGTCACATACGTACTAACAGCGACCATCCAGTCCCTGCGTGCCTGTCTCTGTGATGTAGTATATGTAGATATCTGTAGTAGTATATGTAATTATGTAAAATTGTTTTAATGATTATCCTAGCGATTCTGAAGTACCATAAGACAGTTCTTTAATACAGATCAAACCACGCTATCTTTATCCAGCTAAACTTCCCTTAAGTTCAGTAAATGGGAGCTGGGTCTGAGAGATTTAATCTGTCAGGGTTTTTCCCCCCCACTGCCTCTTCCATCAGAGATGGCTGGAGAGAGCGGGTTAAAACTAAGGAGATCCTGAGCTGTTCTTTCAGAATGGGTATGCAAGTACACAGCTCCAGTGCCACAAAGAGACCTTAGTAAAGAGGATCTAGCACGAATGATACTTAAAATTATTAACTTTTGCTTATGATCATACTGAGGATGTGTTCAGGCATTCACTGCAGATGTGGCTGGGCCACCAGCTTTGTGCTGGCCACCAGCTGTTTGTGCTGCTCTCCACAGGTTCCTGCAGAGCCAGCAGAGTGGGGCAGATGAGTGATCCTCACCCACTTCATTGCGAAGTCAGCCGAGGCAGTTTAACCTACCATAGAAGACTGTTTGAAGTAATCCACTTAACTTCGTACTGCTGTGGGGGCAATAACCTTGGGCAGGGGAAGAGGTAAAACCAGCAGGAGTTTTGTCTTAAGCTAGTAAAGCAG
This sequence comes from Pygoscelis adeliae, assembly GCF_000699105.1. Lineage (NCBI taxonomy): Eukaryota > Metazoa > Chordata > Aves > Sphenisciformes > Spheniscidae > Pygoscelis > Pygoscelis adeliae. Next base: position 6,599,098 of record NW_008825162.1, read on the forward strand.
TTTCTGCAGTGAATGTCAGACCACAGCCTGAATCAGGTTCAAAACTTGCAGGGAGAGAGGTGCGGGGGAGAGAGAAAGTAAGTGGGGGGAGAGACAAACAGTGAGAGAGAGAAGCAGAGAAAGACTACTTTTTCCCTCTTTAACTCTATGATCTGTTACCAGCCCTCTGAGCAAAACATATCTGTCGACCAACAAAATAAAGGCTAATGCATGTGAGGCTTCTTTAAGTTTCACCCCGTCATTTATTTGTTTTAGTGATTTTCTTCCCTGCCTTGAATAGAAAAAGATTACTTTTTAAAAACCAACTGCAGCAGCGGTGACATGAGTTATCTTCCAACCAAAGTACATTGTCTAGGATTCAGTTATCTCTGAGACTGCCTTTTTCTCTGTATCTTCTAGTGGTTATAACTTACAACTGCCTGGAGTGCTTTTATTGTCTGGTTCAAACATCTTGATGGACAAAACATTCCTACTGACTCTCTCTGGAACTCACTCTCTCTCTCTTGAAGTCTGCCAAAGCCTGGGCTTCAGCATGCACAAAACACACTGCAAGTAAAGTCTGCTTAATCTCACTTTGCATTTAGCAAGAGGATATTGGGATAGTCCCAGAAAAATGCTGAGAGATTTCTGTTGATCTAATGAAGAAGATAATAATGCCATGCTTACGTGGAAGCATGTACTTGTGTACACTGGTTAGCGTGGCTGAGTTGGGATAAATAAAGAAAGGAGATCCCTAGGATAAATTCCTAATTCCAGCAAAGTCAGAGGTAAAACTGCAACTGACTGTATTGGGACAAGCATTTTGTCTCTGTTTTTTTGGCTCTAGTTCATCCATTAGCATATCTGTATGTGACCAGTTCTCTGTCTGTATAGGAGACACGCAGATTACTGTTGTACAAAGAAATACACACATTTTTTAATATAACTTTCCTCAAAAGTTTCTTGACAAGAAAGTTAAGAATCCACTCATTCTCCATTAATATGAGCACAAGCATTAGAACACAGGATGGATTATAGGTACAAAAATAAACTACTGCTCATCTCATTGCTGAAGTTTCTTAAAAACATTTTTAATGGTCTTGCGAACAAATTAGACTCAATAGGTCTGATCTGCCAATGTGTTACTCCATTTGTATGTCAGTGCAACTCCATTGATTTTTGTGCTATTATGGCAGAGTAAAAATGAAATAACACAGTGTTGAATCAAACCTATTCAAAGACTGAGTGATGATCCTGTTCAGAAATCAGATGAATTAAGAAAAGCAAAATATGTTGAGAGGAGGTGATGTTCCAGCTGTGCTGTAGTGGGAGGAAGGATCACACACTGTAACAAATAAGCTGGTTTCAATGATGAAACACATGTTTCACAGTGGATAAATGATGTGAAATGTCAGGACTATATACGATTTGTTTAAAAGCCTCATCATTGTCTAAAAATAGCCTCTAGCTTGTGTTTTTCCTCTTTGAGAGCTATACCAATCCTCAATTCTGCATCTCAATTTCCTCACAGAATAAAGTTTGCTAAGTGTGGGTTACACAGGCAGTAAGATTTGTTGCTTTGGGACTTGGGACAAAATCTAATTTTAGTAGGCTCTATGCTTCTGCTTATAGTGGTGAGGCAGAATATCAAATGAGCTGTTTAGCTGTGTTAGAGCCACACGTTTGCACTGGTTACAAGGTTCATTTTCATAATTCTTTAAATGACTGGCCTTCAACCTATCATGAAAGCAAGCCTTATTCCATTAAGCCCTCAGTTCACCCAAGTTACTAAAAAATGGGCCCTCTGTATATTCTGAAGTTTAGTTCACATTAGCCAGCTGCTTGGTTAGGGTAATTTAAACCAAACCAAGACTAGTGCTTTTCTCTAAATAGGTGCTGTAGGCCACAATACGTCGTGGGCTTAAACTGCGTTCTGTCACTTTAAGACATAAGTCTCAAACGTGAGAAAAACGTGTGTGATAAAATAAGACCAACATTGTTTTTGACCTAGTTTGAACAAAGGTGCAGAAAATCAATGAGCCCCAGAGCAGCCTAAATGCTTTGTTAGCCTTTTACTACAACATTATATATTACATGCAAATAATGGCACAAATTTAATGCTACTATTCATGTCAAGTGATTTCTTTGAATCTATATTTTATATTTTACAGATCTTGAACAGTAACATTTTTCTTTTTAGTGCAAAGTTGCTCAAGGTTCACTGGAGACTCTTTTAAATTGCTGCTTTCAGAGAAATAACAATGTAAAATGACATTATGATGTATAGCACCCTTCTGAAGACTTGAACCAGTGCAGCAGCAAGCCACTAAAACCTCTGGGAATGAAGCAATCTCCAGAGCACTATTGTCCAATTGTCCTAACTGGATCATTTTTAATTAGTTGCAATTAATTTCAAGTGACAGCACACTAAAATATCAAATCAGAAAGCACAGAGAAACACATAGGAATTTGGAAATTATCATTGTTAGATAGCTTCTCTATTACAGAAGAGAACTGGATCTGAATATCACCTGCCTTAATCTATATAATTTTTCGTTGGTTTGTTTCTATAATAAAGATAAGACACGCAGTGATGTTGCTAAGGTAGTGACAGAGCTTTAGCACTTAGCCAGCTGACGTGCATCAGGCTAACAAGTAGTCCAAACCCTTTTTCTATTGGAGAGATTAGTATCTATCAATTCTAACAGTTGTCTCTCTTACGGCTAAAATGGTTTAGGATTATGGAGACAACAGGCTACAAAATAGCTACATTTTTGTCCCATCCTGTCCCAGCGGGTTGGTTATTCCTGCAGGGGACTCAAAAGACCCAAGCTGAGACACAGTCCTTATCAGTAGGTTTCAAGAGAAACAGAGATTTACCCCTCTGTGAAGGTATGTTAGAAATCCTGCATTTGTCAGTGCTAGAGGCATCCAAACGGAGGGCTTTTACTACCAAGACATGAAACAGTACCTATGACTACCCAAGTCTCCAGACAACACTAGTCTTGCAGCGGTCACCCTATCCCTGACTGCCCTGGCATGAGTAACCTGTACCCAATTCAGCATGGCTTGAGGGTGAGGAACTGCTGGATCTTCTCCTTTCTGATCAGTGCAGTCAGAGCATTAGAGAGTTCACACAGAGGTTTGCTGTATCCTAAGGCTAGAAGAAATACATACCAGAGAAGTGGCTGTCTTTCCTTCTGTATCTCCTTAGCACCATCAATTGGCACCAGCGTGCCTTAGAGATATAGACAGAAGTGCTATAGATCATATGTATCACACCAGGGATAGGTCACGGAATTTAGAATACTGAATTATGCAGTTAAGTGTTTCGATTTTGTAGATGTTGTCAGGCCATATCTATGACAAATTAAAATGCTACATCATCTAATCTTGACACCACTAGAGGAAAAATATGTCTGTGAGGTTAAATGGGGCCAAATTTTCAATAAAGTTATTTTAATGACAAGATATACCTCTACAATTCAAAGTGCAAAACAAACGTTCTCAAGTGAACTTAATGTGAATGAAAGAAGCTAAATCATCGTCTGCAGAAAGCAAAATCCTAGACTGACAAGACAATAGACGGGGGAAGACACAATGCTCACTATTCTGTGAGCCAGTGCCCTTCCATCACAGCCAAAAGGGAAAAAGTCCTCCAAGCAGCTGGTGTGTGCTCATTTAGTCCTTACTAATTGCACTGAACTTGCCCGAAGGAGATCAGGTAGTATCATGAGGTACTTGTCCCCTTCTCTGCCAGCTCCTCTGCACGTGAACTGAAATAACTAACTTGCTTCACAAACTAGTTTTCAGATGACAACTACTGATACAGTCAAACCAGTTACATACAGCAGAGAGGTTGCGTAACGTGGTCTTTGTGTAGTCTCCTCTCTTACAAACACCATATTATTCCGTCTCTCTGTGATTACTTTGCAATTTCACGTATTTTTACTCATCAGATTTTTGCAATTTGGGAATTTGATCATGAAGATGACTGAGTTAGGGTGGCTGGGAACTGTCTGAAATAATACTACTTTTCTGAGCATTAACGTATTCATGTGATAGGTGGATCGGTCAAGCCATATTTTTTTCAGGAAAATACAGCTGGAGGAGCAGTTATAATTTCACCACCATTTGCCAAAAAATGCAAAATAGGAACCTGTGTAATACTCAAAAAGAAACTTGTCCTCCCTCAAACAAGGCCTCTGTTATTGAATCATGTTTGTATACCGAGAATGTTTAATTAGCCTTCTGAAGTCAAGGAATCTACTAATTATCAAATTATTTCATGCTGGCAGGTTAAACTAAAAATACAAAAAGACTTCCATGAAGATCAACTTCTTATTATATCCTGTATCTATCTAAAACACTTTACCTTCTCAGCTGAAAATGTCTATATTTGTTCATGTAACAAAGGCAAAATGTTTGGAATGCTTGAATAAAGTTAGCTCATGCATTTTTAAATATGATTTACTCAAAGCAACTCGATGGTTCTGTCTTATATTAGAGCCCCCGAAGATCAGGTTTATTTTATTACAGCATCCTGCTCCTCCACCTGCAATCAGAGCTTCCGCTAGGCCAGCTGCAGTGAGCACACATGGCAAGAGGCAGTCTCCTGGGACCTTAGGCCAGGAGGGGGCAAGACTCACAAATGATACCGTAAAAATCAAAGTGAAGCCTCAGTACAGAAGTCCCATGAAAAGCCAGGGTCTGATCCAGAATGAAATTCTGGTATTTTGGTACCCTATCCAGGGTCCTCATTACTGGACAAATTGATCTTTAATGAGAAACTAGACAGAATTGGACTAGGCTCCTTTTTACAGCACATTTTTACAGAAATCCTATCTAATTTCTGCTGCGTCAAAACGTCAAAAATGATTTAATTTCTTTCTTTCTTTCTTTTCTTTTAATACTAGTGAGGTCCTTTTTTCCTTAGAGGGACAGAATCTATCTATAGCTGAGAACCAATGCAAACTGCAATAGGACTGAGGACTATCTATCATTAGAACACAACTTATACATTCACAGCAAGACAGAGGGGAAAAAAATGCAGAACTATTTCTTTTTAGTAATGTACATGTACATGGTTTTCTTATTAAACACTAGATTGCCCCAAATTACAGATGCGTTAGTAGAAAAGATAACATAACCTGCCTGTACTTCTAAGTGCTGGCTAATACACGGGTTTATTTTTTGTGGGTTTCTTTTTTTTCTCCTTTTTAGTTACTTGGCTTAATTAACAAGATTCAAAATAATAACACGACCTTTGATGCTGTTCTATGATTCACTATATTCAAGAGCATCTATTTTTGTTTGTATAATATCACAGCATAAATGGTGTCGTCTTTTAACAAAGTGTGACAGGAGCTTAATTCCTGGTGCCTATGAATCAGGTCAAGAGCTCTGTCGATGACAGTGAGTTAGAGATTTACAGTAGACGACACAAACTATAAAAACCTATGGTAGGGATTATGAGTTACCAAGATGTGCTGAGCTGGCACATGCTGCTAAGTCTGCGGTCAGCATTATCCAGAGGGAAGCTGCAGTACCACAGCTGCACAGCACTCTATTACTACCAGTTAGCATCAGAGCGAGTATCAGCAACGAAAAGACTTTAAAAAGGTTTGAAGGCAGGAGGATAAAGAAGGGAAATCAGGAGGAAAATGCATGACAAACAGTAATGTCTCCAGGACTGGCAACTCGTAAATCCAAAGGCTGCTAGCAAACAAACTGTACGTTCAGCACTTTAACAAAACCATTCAAGGAAATAACGTCAACATCAAATTGAAAGCCTTCTATTCCCTTGTTCTGGCAGGAAGCATGAGGAAAGCAATAACTGTGGGAGGCCGCAGTTTTTCATGCAGTGATTCTTTGTTCATTGCACATATCATCAACAGATTATTTGCAATGGAGGAATGTGCCAGGTAGGAAAAGGGTTTCCTGTTCTGTCATGCTTTTCCTTGAACTCTATTCATTCCTTTCTTGATTTTTAATATATATAAACACATTACTTATGGCTCTATGTATGCTTGCATCAATAAAAGCATAGGGGCAAACCAGCTTTTCTGAATCACTGGCTTCTTCACAGACTACAATGGAGTTTACTGATTCATATAGCTAACGGTTAAGTCTAAGTTTTACTTGCTCCAAATTGACTAGATATCCCAAATGAGAGTCAGTTTGAGAACTGAGGTATATTTAACAATGATTTGCCATGCTTCCAGCAGTTTTCAGCCTTCCTCACTACAATACGGATGGGACTTACTAAGGTCTTACATGTTCAGGTATTTCACTTTTCATTTAGGTGATGGGCCTTTAGGTCAGACTAAGAAAATCATGGCCACTACGACAACTTTTGGGTTTCTCTAGAATAGAATGAGGAGCTGGGGGTATGATATTTATTCCTGCCCTGAGTTGGCCATCACAGCTTGCAGTTTGAGGCACCAGTGTTCTGTTTTTCTTTCAATGGCCTGTGCAGGAAAGTTGATAATACTGAAAAAGGTACAGAAAGTCACAAGAACATACTGGTTTTGCCAGAGGAAAATAAAAATGTAGTCATACTTCTTTAGAACAGAGAGAACATTTGCCCTGTCAGCAATCATCTTCAGGAACATCCCCCCATCTGTCCAAATTCCATTTTATCTGAATTGAGGTTGGTCCAACTTGCCTTTTAGCCTCCCAAGTGATCTGGTTCTATAAGAGCAAAGAGAATAAACCTTCCGGTGCGATAGGAGAGAGAGACAGCTGAGTGCCATCTGCACATTAATAAGTCCACTTATGGTCTCAAATGTTCTCACATACACATCAAATAAAAAAGCTGCACAGAACGCCATCCTGTAGAGTTTCCCATAACAAAGAGCCTACTAAAAAAATCATCCCATAACATTCTTTAAGATTTATTGGAAGGAAAAGAATTGACTCAGCAAAGATCAACCATACCATTCCTACCAGATACCCAGGCAAGCCAAGAACATCTTGTAATTAATAGTACAAAAAGCAATTGAAAGATAAAACCATTATGCATTTTGGTCCGAAATGAGCAAAGTATACATGACTTCCTGAAATAATTAAACGAATTGCATGCACTCGTGCCTTGCAGCAAAAGCCCTTCTTCCTCAATTTCCAAGTTTCATCTCTGTCAGGCTTAGCGCAAGATTGATACGAGGCAGCTGTACCAGCTGTTACCCATTGCAGGAGATGGATTTTTGAAATGTGTCCTGATGACCTGCTAGAGGTAACCCATGCCTTATCCTTCTATAGAAAAGTGCTGAAAACTCAGTCAGTGAACCACTGCCTTTTTTTCAGCCACACTGGGCAACCGCTATCTTTCTGTCTATAGAAAAAAGGTAACTGATAGGTGTCTCCAAATTGTATATATAAGAAGAAAAAAAAACCACCCAACAACTTTGATATGTATGTCTCCCCTAAAAAACACTCCCACTTTCTCAGAATCTGCCTGTTAAATTTTAATATTATGATCTGCAAAGTACCCTGAAAATTACCTACCACATGGAAAAGTGGGCTATCTACATGTCTGCAAGCAAGATGCACGCTGACCTGCCAGCAGTGATTCCAGTATTCAGGAACTTATTAGTAGAAGACAGCCATATAGCAAATGGTTTCATTTACCACTTTCCAGCTTTTTCAACATGCAGGAGCTCCTTGAACTCAATGGCTACTAAACCAAAGGCTGTGTCAAACACAGGCACTCCATGAACAGATTTTTTTCCCCCGGTTTAAACAGCGATGCTACTATTAATGTACTGGGCTGCGGCCAAGTCAGCATTCATTGTACTGAAAAGCAAGGTTAGTGCTCACAGATGATCATTACTAGCTGTGAATAGATAATAGGTTACTATTCTTAGATTAAGCTATGCCATAAGAGCTGTAGTAGTTTCCTTGAGCTAGCCTAAGCAGAAAAAGTCTAGTGAGCCATCCTTCTGTTAGAATTTCCTGTTTTCAAGCTATGAATTAATGTTGGACAGATGTTTTCTCATGCAAAGCAAGTCCCCATTCTAGCATACAATGAATTCTGTAATAGGAATGTGATTTTTTAAATTTGAATAACTGATTTATGTTGGTCACCTGGAAGGCATTATAATACATGGCAGAAAAGAGAACTAATTCATCAACAGCACAATAAACGTATGACACTTCAGATACTAATAATGGCAGTATGTAAGTGAAGTAAAATGATTTTTCATGAAATATAAGATTTTTTTAAACCATTACTTACCAAAGCCATTGCAGTTGGTAAGGCTGAAGGAAGAGATTTTAAATCCTACAGTTTGGTGGCGCCACATGGGTGGGAAAGCGGGAGAGAGTGGGTTTTAAGACCAGGCACTTCAGAGCTGACTAGGAAATAGCAGAGGCTCTATACACGAGACGTAAGTAAGAATTTAATTTTGAAAGCTTTACTCTGCCATCCTTGCACATCGTATTAGACCCTACAATTTCAGGGGACATACTGTTTTTCACCCTTGGGATGCACACTTGATCATAAAGTGCATGCTTCAAGAACAGCCACTCAGTTTGGTTGTGAAAGAAAGAGGATAATAGCCCTTCTTTGGTAACAACTTGATAATTTAAATGCTAGAAGTCTGTGCATTGATCTAATGATCTAAAATCCCTTGAAGATAAACTAGCAGTTATGCTGTAAGTATTGTTTGTTTTTGAATGTGGAACAATAAAGTCATCTTTCAGTAGTTCTGTCAACCAAGATTTAGGTAATGAGAACCAAACTAGCCACACAGCCTTATTTTGGTTCCTTTGCCACGTACACCATGAAGCATCCTATTTATTCCACAAAACTACTGCCCTATTCAGAACACAGGTTGGATGCTGTGCCCAGGACAGTGCAGTCAATGAACCTGGTGTGTGGTAGGACTCTTACCTCATCTCTTCCACTAGTTAAAACATGTGAAAAAAAAGCAGTTATGGCTAAACCCACTGAATGCCACTGTTAAGAATTGGAGCTTATCTTTCTTCTGCCAAAGAATTTTTATATGATGCTGAGTAAGCCACTTTAAGACTTTAGAAGGAGTCACCAGCTGTGTTATTCCTTAAGCTTCAAGTGATCAACATGAAACACTGGCCAATTCAAAATGTACTTGGTTTTGACTGGAGCTTCACTTCGAACTTTAGATCCTTTTTGTAAAAAGCCAAATACTGAGGGAAATCAAAGCTGTAGCTGTCTCAACATGGACACCTTGGACAATTCTACCCTTTTTATTTTTTTTTCTGTGCCAGAACTCTGTGTGTATAAAATAAGAAAACAAATGAGAAAGGTGAAAAAGATAATCCAGTGATAGTTTTGAAATATACTCCGTGGCCATACAGTGAATGTAAAATTGTAAGAGGTAAACAAATGTTTTTCTTACTGAGGAGCAAGAGTCTGATGGAAATAACATAGGATCACGGTAAGGACTAACCATAACATACAGTTTTGAGTTGATGGGGGAGGAGAGCATTTTAGATGCTCTGTTTCCTGAAAAGTAGTTGATTTACAAAAACAACTCCTAGCGAAGCATAGAGAAGTATACAGAAGTCCTAAGGAGGTAGGAGCTCCCAACCAAACTTCTGTATTCTGTCATGGCACTTTTTGATTCAAGACCTTAAACTGGTTTAGTAGTAGTTGTCAATTAATGGTTAAACTTGGTCTTGCTAAGATATTTCATTGTTTGTGGAAGGTATCTGTGTAAGGAGAGAGGGGAATCAAGGTTGACAGTGATAACGTGTGTTAGCCACCAAGCTCTGGGATAAAAGCAATGATCAACTTTCTCGTGGGGCAGATGTTTTGTGATTCTGAGCTGTAGCATCACATTGCGATATAGCAGACTCACACAAACCAGTAGTCACATCTGGCTGCCATGCTGGGAAGGGTTCGTGGAGAGGAGTGGAACAGGCCTGGCCTCTCTGTTTTGGGCTCTACAGTTCAGTATTGCTAGGCTAACTGCAAACCAGCAGGATTTCTGACCCGCCAGTCAGCCAAAGGGAAAACAGAAACACAGGCAGAAGCTAGCACAAACACAGTTGCTAAGAGAGATGTGCTGCTCACATGGGAGGAGAAATATGAAGAGATCAGCCTACTTTATACGTGGAAGTGGAGTATCTTTATTCTTCCCTATAACAGTTATCTGGCAGGCAGACAGAGACAATTCAGCAGCTTCCAAACACAAAGACACCAGACCCTGAGTTCACCAGAACCCAAGTTGATGAGAGGCAGGTTTAACTAGGACTTAGATGAGAGACTTAAATCACAAATCCAACCAGGCAGAGGAAGTGGCACTTGCAATTCACTTGAAATTGGTTTTGAAATAAATGTCTTCTGGTACTGCACAGAGCCATGCACCAGTGTTGGTAGAGGTTTTTTTTTTTAAGGCTGCGGTCCAATTGTCTTGTGATCATTACAGGTAATCTGGCATTTTGAAAAGGAGAAAGAAAGGTGATTCTACACAGCCAACTAAAAAGCCCTGGCATTTAGATAGTTAATTTCCCTGCTGTTTAATTAAACATTGTATTATTCCCCATATTATGTCCCCAAATCTGCACGGCTGGTCCTGTTACATTTTACTTCAGGCTTTGGGGTTTGAAGTGAAGATATTACCTTTGTAATGCAAAATATATATATGTTTAGAACAGAAATGTTTTTATGCTTATGCACACATAATGATTAAAGTTCTACACAGGCTTTTTGAGGTTTGTAAAGACTTCCCTTTAAAACTGCTATCTAAATAAATTTACTCATATCTATCCCTACTGTTAATGCTTGATGTTTCATACATCATATGTACGATATACACAAACAGCAACACAAGGCTTGCCATGTAGTTAAAGAAGTGTTAAAAATGTTTACTTCAAAATAAGTCTCGGAAAAAAGAACATAATCTGGATTATTTCCTTGTCATCTCATTTGCAGGACCAGTGTTAGGCACACCGTATTTGCTATTATTTGCAGGGCTATACTTTACTTATAAAAAGACATTTTCCATCTGCCATTCAACAAACATCAATTTCTCACCCATTTTTATAATCTATTTGTCAAAAGATATCGTAGAATCTTAGTTTCCTCTCTGTGTCACCGTATTCCCTGTGCATTGGGACTTTTAAAACAGCCTGGGCTTTCTCTTGCAATATGAAAGGAAAACAGAAAAAGAAAAAAAGATGTTCACTTTGTCTCATCTGCTACGTTAACCACAACTGCTTGCACAGCATTGCCTTATGACCACTACTTCAGTGGTTTTGAAAGCTTTATAATTTTTTTTATGCTATATGAGCATGCTTTTAGGTAGCCTGTCAGTCAATACGCTAGAGCTTTGTAAAGATTTTAATCTAGCACATGCTGATTATATATCTAGTACTTTACATTACATAATTACAAACAGCTTTGCTTCAAACAGATAGAGGCTTCCTTCATCCCAGAAGCACAGACACCTCTAGTTGGAAATACCAGCAGCTGGTTTTCAATTGGAAATGACATTGCAAAACCATGTTGGTCAAAATATGAAATTGCAGGAGAAGGAAAATCCTCTGTTGAAACTATATGGAAAATCCAAATGGGCATAGTGCCGTATCTCCAGACTGGAACACAGCACAGTGTGACAAATAATACAGTCTTTTCAAAATATTCAGCTGGCGTAAGTCACTGTCACTCCACTGCTTTCAAAATAGCAATGCTGATTTACATCGTATGGCAAACCGGGCCCTCCTTCTCAATTTAGGGTCATTAGCAAGTTGGCACATCCAGCAGCACAGACACCCCCCCACTGCTGGGACGCTGGCTCAGGGAGATACCTGCCTCCTGCACCACAAGGCTCCTCCTCACAGTTTTTCCCCTGATGTCTGTCATCCAAATATTGATCCATGGCTCGATTCATGAAGTCTGTCAAGACTGCAACTTTTGCTGGCATGGCCGGGTGGTTTAATTGCAATAGGTTTTTTTATAAGCTACACCAACATTAGGTATGCATTTCGTAGAAGTTCAAAAATCTCAGAGTTGTCTCGTAAGGTTAAAGGGACAACTTCTTCCTCCTCTCTCTAAAGAGAAGCAGGAAGATAAAAAATTCAATAGTTTTATCAGAGGCAAGTGAAATTTATTACATGAGAAGGGCCTGAGAGGCTTGGGAGCGTAGACAGTATTGATATATGTCTTCCAGGAGCTTAACTAAAATGTTATTTTGTATCTGCCATAAAATATAAGAAAATATTGATGGCTTTTTTTAAACTTGATGTCAGCAGGATATAATCAGAAAAGGAGAGGATAAAATAAAACATGAAAGATCTTTCTTCCCTTGCTGAAGGGAACTTGCATACCTTTATTTTTAGAGATGAAAATCTAATGGAATGCTTATTTGGTTAACTGGGCTTCAGCTTGTGGTTTGGTTTAAACATTTTTTGCTCACTTTAGTCTTAAAGGGATTGTCTGTGTGACTGTAATGTCTTCTGAAGGGACAAATTGGCGAGCACAACTATTAGCTGGGTGACATCAAAGAGCATTAATCTTTTGTTCTATAGCAAGGCCAAGACCACATTAGTGCATTTCACCCAGTCATTATTAAGACTGTAGCCCAAGGGTGTAATAAATGTTTTATGGCATGCAAACCAAGGTAATGGAATGCAAATTCCATAATACATCCATACATTTATTTTCTAATAGAGTAAATGATGATGTATTTTATCCAAGAAGAGCTGCTGAGCAACAGCACAAGTTCAGAAATTCAGAACTGAAGATAAATATAGCCCTTACTTGGTTTGGGACAGCTATGTGAAACAAGAGGAAAAAGAGGTCCGTTCTGTTAGAAATTACCCAGTAAAAAAGCTTTAAGAGCAAACACTTTCATCTTATTCTTTAATGTAAATCTCTTTTTGGGAAGGTGGATGTGGTTATCTTACATTTTTATTTCTAATTACATTTCCCTCTTTGAATACTAATGGATTATTTTGCTTATATTTGCCTTAGAAATATATGGGAACATTAATGCTTGAGATTTTATAGGTATCAGCGAAAGCATTTTCCCAGCAGAACATAAGTTATGCTTTATTATATTGTATTCAAAATCTGATGGATTAAGAATTATTCCTGAGGTACAGCAGTTTAAGTAACCTAAATAATAATATAAATATACATTAGTGTTCTTGCTGCTTTAACCTGTCAAACTACACTGTAAAGGTTCCAGTAATCACAGTGCTGGTTGACTGGATTAGTGTGTGAAACCTCTGTTAGCCATTTTATCTGCCCCTAAGAAATGTTTTCATTTCATTCTTACCTTATTTCCTGATGATGCACAGTGCTTTTGATCCCACCTAATAGACAGTTTCATGTTCATTCATTGCTGTGTTTCTCAGATAGAAATACAGTAACTGAGAGGGTAAATTGTATTACAGAGTATAGCCCAAGTACACACTCAGGACTGATAAGTAAGTTCTAAGACTATAAAAACCCTCATAACTAACTAAGGAGAATGGACAGGGAAAGGTTCTCAGTTGACTGCTGCACACCAAGGCCTGCATCTTGCACAGATATAACAATACAGTAACCCATGGCAGGAAAACCAAACTGGTTGAATTCTGTTCTCTCAATCCTTATTCTCCAGGGTTATATCTTTATCATGTCATTCATAAGGCAAAAGGTTTGTCTATGCAGCGTAAAAGTTAATGACATCAAAGCATTCCAGCCCGTCACATCATTTTTCACTGAAGCAAGTTGTCTCAATGACCTTGGATCATCTGTAGGATCTGTATCCGAGTCACATTCCTGACTGAAAGCATTTACAGTCAGATTCAAAGCATACAGGAATTATTGGAAAGATTCCCACTGACTCCACTAGTCTCTGGATCAGGCCTTTTATAGAAATACAGTATTTAATATGTCCCTACTTGTGTTTTCGATCCTTGAGTGAAAGTTTATAAGAGAATAACTCAACGGGACAAGTTCATCCCTAGCGTCACTGGAGTTACCCATAACTACATCTGGCACCTGGGAGCCTCATTCTGTGTATGGAAGCAGTCACTTTACCTCTCAGTGCTCCTGATGGCTAGCGCATGCAAGCACTCTTTCTGTGGTGACTGAGTATTTCCAGGTCAGGGGAAACTTCTTCTGCCAAAGGGAAAGAAAGAGAACATCAGTTTAAAGGGATCCTTGAGTAACACTGGTTCTGACTGAGAAAGCACAATTAGTTGCTGCGCTGTGGTTGGCAGAATCTCACCGAGGTGGCAGTGCCCTTGTTTAGGCTTCATGGCCAAGAAGTTCTAGCGTGGAGCGATGAAAACAAAGACAGGCAAAACCAGACAGAAAATACTCTGAACAAAGCAAACCATTGCACTTAATTTTGATAGAACAGAGGAAAAACCTGCTGTTCAGACACGCAGCCAGGGGTGCTGCTGAAATATGACTCTTTTAGCACACTAGGCAGTCAGACCTATTACTTCACCGTAGAGAAGGAAGCCAAAATGAGGAAGAAAAGGTGCATACACTATAGTACATATCTCTTGCCTAATTGTGACAAATATGCCCCCAAGAGAAGACATGCAGCCGCTCTTACCTTTGGGAAGCGCAAGAAGGAAAGAAGAGAAGATTTCTTCCCACAGAGTTATAACATACTGGACCCACTAGTTGCCAACTATGATACCAACTTCTGAAATAGCCCAGTATTAGTTTGATGTTTCTTTACAAGTTCAGTAAATGTAGAAGCCCGCCTAACTTATGTCTGTGTCCTATCTCCTAGGCAGAAAGCTCAGGGTTGCTGAGCTATGAGATTACCTGGAATATCTGACTGCTGTGAACTGCAGTCCTTGCTCACTGCACTTTCAGGATCCAGGGACCCTCCTGCACGCTAGGATTGAAAGCCGCGCGTTGGGTCCCACAGTACTGCACCATGGAGCTTTCATCGAGCATCAGGGGCTACTGGAAATTTTTAGCTGCTGTGTCCTCTATGACTTGGCATGACTTCAATTCCTCCTTATACTTTACTCATAAGAATCATAAAATTATGCAGAGTAACTGCCTAATATTCTGAGTCTACAAATACTGATATAGATGCTGTACTTTATGTAACTGAGCAGCTCCTTTGACTTTATTTTTCCTGAGAACAGGACCAGAACTACCAGGCTTAGACATAGTTTGTAAGTATTAGTAATCTAGGTTTGGCTAGTAAAGTAAATAACTTCAGTACCAAGAAGGCTAAAAGCTGTAATGAATAAATAAATAAATAATCAATAGTCATCTGGCATTTAATATCCAAATTGAACACTTAAAATAGTCTCTGGCATGATGTAAGCACTCACTATTGCAACAGAGGATTTATTGAATATCTGATATGGGGTGATGGCCTTTGAAGACAGCTGTTAGAAAGCACTTAAATTTACTGCCAACTTTTGTAAGATTTTTTAAAATAATTGTTGTAAAACATGATGCTAACTTAGCAGTTATAAACCTGTCTACCATGTAAATTAACTAAGGGGTGGAATCTCATTGGTATATCAATAAAAAAAAGTTTGGTTTTATTTAATCTTTTGAACATACTATTTTACCTAAAAAATATGAAGCAGATTGTGATAAATTCTATTGTACTAATTTTTTGGACTTGTAATTAAAAAACAAAAAAAAAAGTGGGGGGAGCTTGGACAATACTGAAAAATAGCAAGAACCCCACTCCCAACTTATCCTGCTTTTTTTCCAACTGAGAAATTCAAATGTGGCTGTCTTAAGAAGTCCTTTGTTTTATTTGTATTTTGCCAGGGAATTTCATTTGCAAACGCTGACTGTATTAATCATTACTTCATCAGCTCATTCCAATGACAGTTAGCGTTAACCTCTGCTAAGTGATACGCTAAACATGCAGTTTTCTAAGCGTCAAAACTAAAATGAAGTTCACTTATATCGGCGTGCTCCCCCCCACACTTCATTCTGGGAATGAGAGCTCTCTCATTTTCAATTTCTTTATGAACGATTAAGGTGAACTTGTTCAGGTTAATGCTTAATTCTTAAGCAGATATTAAAGAGCTTAAAAGGTAAAAGGAAAATGCACAGGAGTTTATGCATTTCTCAAGATTGCGAGAGGTTTGTTCCATCTTATGCTTGAAAGCTATAGAGGTTAATTAACTTCTCTACATCATTAGCGCAATCAATTCCAGTTTGAGTTTAGATTGTTTTCTTTTACTGGTAGTGTGGATTTTAGAAAAAAAGGCAGGATAGTTATGAATAGCCTACAACACAAATGTCTTATACACTCAAAGTAGCACAAATGTGTGCATATAGACTAATCTCATAAACTGTTACAGCAAGACCTAGGCTAAGGTTTGAAAAATGAGCTGTGAATTTGGGTGTTCCGTTCTGAAAGAAAAGCAGCTCAGCAGTTTCTGCTTTAAGATGTCTCCAGTTAGCCATCCGGACTCATTAATAAATTATTAAAATCACAGCCACTCGGTGTAATTTCAAACCTATTCCCAGTAAAATAAATAGTAAAGATCCTCTTACTGTTGTGATTTGGAATAAGACTCCCTGGTACCCCTCACCCCACCTCCCAAAAAATTCATTCAGGAATGTGGATCCCGGCTTAGCTGAACTGCAGCTTCCCTCATTTACCACCACAAACAATTTGCAATTTATTAAGTGCATAGCATTCACTCATATGAGTGTAGCTGCTGAAGCCAGAGGGAATAACCATCAACGGTACTCTTCCATGTACTGCTCCACTTCCATTTTCCCTGCACTCCTCTGAGCAAAAGTCAGGAGCCGGTACAGTTGTTGAGGCGGTAACGTGAAGGCAGAAAGGTGAAATGACACCGTACGAAGGAAGGACGCTATCCCTAATGGCAAATCAGTCGGGTGTGGTTGTTATTTTTATGGGTTTATTGAAGAAAAATTTAACCTCTATTTACAGTGAAGTAGTGTAACATGGCAGGGTTTGTTGGAGCTGGGATCTTAAAAACCACGTACTAGAACTTTCTAGCAAATCACCATATAAAAAAAGACTACACTGTTTAGCATTTCTCCTTGCATTGATTTGCTCAATTGTTAACAGTACGAATATGCTATATAACCCATAAAATGCTAATGAATTATTCTGAGTCATGTTCTTTCTATCAGCCCGAATATATAGTAATGTACAAAGGTGGAATGGGAAAGACGTGCTTTACAGTTTTCCTTTCAGCTAATTGCTTGCCTGTAAAATGAAGACACCACTGAGTCTGGGCAAAGACCTTTTATACAGTGGTATATTAAGGGACAGCGAGTGATTCAGCACATTTCGTACATGCTGCTTCATTCCCTATCTAAGATAGAGAAGTTCAAGTTCGTACCAGACATTTTAAATGCTTTTGTTTTGCCAGAAGATCTCTCTCTGCCTTTCTCTTGGCAGGTTAGGAATGGGGGTTTTTTGACTCGCTTGCAGCCTTGGGATATTTTCTTGAAAATTTTGTTTTATCATCATATTAATCTCTTCTGGAAAAGACTAAAACAGAAATTACAGTTACAGTTTAAAATCTATCTGGTAGAACAGAGTGATGTGGACAGTGTTGACTCACCCGTCACTTCTATCACTGCAAGTGAGAAAGTTAAGATCTATTTTTGAAGCCAATTCGTTTCTCTGTACCATCCCAGAGAAGAGCTACCCTTGCATCTTTAAGCAACAATCGAATGATCAGACTTAGGTCTACAACAGAGAAACAAATAAAGAGACAAGGGAAACAGGACTGCAGGACAACATAGATTAGTTTTATTAGCTGTTACTGATAGCACCAATTTCCGGATTTATGATACAGGTCTATGATTACAATAAGTCATCAAGCGTCCAGTACAGTGAGGATGGGCAAAAAGGAGAAACAATTCTGAGATAGACAGGTAAGACAACATTTGGCTACAAATGCTAACTGAGATGTTCCAATAGTCAGCAATCCTGTACTCATTCACTAATTTGTCTGAGAGCATCAGATTCCTCAGATCACAAGGTGTGAACCCCAGTAATTTGATAATTGTGCAATATTTTTTAATTTATTCCAGATTTCCAATCCCAAGCACTTTAATCTCCAAAAGCCTCATTTAGTTCTGTGCAATGTGGGTGGGTGAGGATGGGCATGGAGAAAAGTCCTTTTCCAGAGTCGTACTACTACTTGAAGGGGAAGGGGAGAAAGAGGTTCTCCTACTAGAGATGGTGCATGAGACTGCAGAGTGGACTTCTAAATTATTCCACGCTCAACTGATTGCCACCCAACTTTCTGCCGAAATTGATTTCAATCCAAATTTTTGCTGCACTGATGGTTGGCTTCAGATGGAAGAGAACTAACTGACGGAAAAACATGATGAACGATTCCCAGGCCAAAGCCATAATTTTGAAGACGCCCTTACGTACAGTAGCTGGATACAGTGGCCATAAATGCAGCTGGTGACATTGAAGTCAACATCCTCCAAGTTCACTTTGAAATGTGAAAGTCCCTGTATTATGTATTTTTTTATTACAAGCTCAACACAAGTAGTCCTATCATGGACTTTTTCAGAACCATAAAGACTAGATGTATGTTTAGTGGATGACTGTTCAGCAGAAGGTGATAAAATCACCAAAGAACAAGCTAGTCCAAGCTTACTTTTGGTAGAGAGTCAACATTATTTCTAAGAGTTTCGTTGCCTTAAAATTTCACATGGTCTAAGAAAATATATATTTCGGTGCATATTTTTCTATAGAAGTCAAACACACACACCCCTCATTTTTGTTGCCATTGCTTCCAGAAGAGGTGCATGCTTTCAGCTAGTAGTTTTAAAAGTCATCAACACAATAATTGGAAGGCTGTGACTGTGGCTTGACCACAGATGAGAGAGAGATTCTGTCACCCATCATCACATCTCCTCATAATATATGTATCTTCAAAGAAGGAGCAGGATAGGCAGGCTTCTTCGTGATACCAAAATATTTGTATTCATTCATTTCCTTTCTAGCCCTGGTGCACTGAGACGCTGCACTGACAAATACACGTCAAATCGCAACCAATAGCTCTCTCTGAGCTATTTCCCTGTTCAGCTTCTCCCCTGAAGAAGTTACACCTAGAGAGAATTGGGTCAATATGTTTGATTGGGGAGTTTCTAAGGAAAGTGCAGGCTGTAGCAAGAAATGATTAACGCTATTAATTTAGCAGCATTTCTCCCTTCTGAATCACTAATAAACCAGTAATAAATGTGCCCACTAATAAAACTACTACCTGTTTGAGAGATGCTGTCTTGTACAGCTGACATCCTGAGAAATGTGATGACTGCAAGTTCCATTGTGCTCTTGCAAGAAGTCCTGAGCAAATTCCAGTCTGAGGAATTACAGTGCATGTACCTCAAATTCCCTGCTAAGTTTTAGCTGAAAAAAATGGCATGTTATATAGTGAGCGTTTAAGGGTTGGCTAGCTCACTAGGGACTGCATTTTGTCATTACTGTGAGAAACGATTCACTCATACACCCTTATCCCTGGAAACAATTGCTCATGGAAGGACTTTTATCTGTGCATACATCAAAAAGTTAAGGAGTCGTGTCCCAGCGGAGTCAGCTGATGGCTCAGGTCCTACCTTGCAAACGGTTTTCCAGAATTTCTGGAATATGCTAGGTATACAACAGATGAAATAGGCATTTAGCACATTTATCGTTCTCCCTGAATGCAGTGAGGCTGTTCAGCGACGTTACAGGAACAGAGTCACTAAGCACTCAGGGGGCAACAGCAATGAGAAGAGTGTCCGCATGGTTTGAAACTGTTGTTGTCAGTGCAACAACAGTTTCAAACACCTCCATTTTGCAAGCTGATTCCAACATCTGCTTTCCATTAATACCCACACACAGAAAACTAGAGGGAGTAAAAAGGACAAAGGATTTTTTACTAGCATAACAACGGTTTAATCTTCGCATGCAACTGCCGTGGAAAGTGGTGCCTCAGCATCCTCTAGGAGCTTTCAGACCTGCAGACTTTACCCATTGCTGTATCTGAATTGCCAGTCTGCATCCCTGATCTTTCTCACGCTGTGGTCCCAAGAGCTCTGTCCATACCTGCACATTTATGCTTGATCCTGACTTTCTGGAAAAACCCACTTTCAAATATGGAATTAGATTCACTTCTGAGCTCAGGACCAGCAGCACATAGGCTTTGTATTGATCTTCTGAACAGGAATTAAATCCATTTTACAAAAGGTGGCTAAGTTCACTAAGTGAAGGAGCCTTGATCTGGGCAGAGCATTGCAAGTTCTCACTGCAAAGGATCACATTTCCTCAGGAGAGGCTGATCAGGAGAATCTGGAAACAACCTACCCCGCCATAACTCTGATGCAATGGCTCTGCAAGGGAAGGCCATGAGGTTAGAAAAATCCGGATAGTGCTAACCTCCCTCATTTTGTTTTTTTCAAGTGTATGTTTGTTGGCATTCTTTGTTTGCAGTGAGCAAAAAGCACCTTTCAGCTTCAAGCTGGGAGTAAATTTTTCAGTGACTGGTCAAATTAGCTCCGATATCCTCTCATTTTACAAAGGACTTTTGAAAGGCTCAACCTTAATCCTTAAACACTAAAGGATATATTTGGGTGAGGGTCACTATCTCACTTTATAGGGCTTTTTTTTGACCAGAACAAACCTATAGCATTGATTTGTTTCTAAGCATATTTACTCTCTAGCCCATGCAAAAGTATTTTTCCCCCTACAGAGAAAACATGAATTGTGAAGGAGGATATAATTATCTTTACATGCCACAGTAGCCCATCACATTACTTACAAATAATAGGAAAGGTTAATTTAAAAATGTGTTCCTAATCATAAATACGAACTTACTTCTTCAGGTGAGTGGCAGGTCTGAGAAGCTTGACTATTTTGGTGAGCTATTGTATGCCTTACAATACAGGTTCTTGCAAATTTATACTTCAGATTTAGTATTTCTAAATTTTGCAGCATCAGTGACCCACAGTCACCAATTGTCCTCCAATCTCACTCTTCAGATGTCTTTATATCATGACTGTTCTCAAGTGATAAATATCTATAGCTAGTTGCAGATGTTGTTTCATTTGCAAAAGAAAGATTTGCAAGTAAGGAGAAACTGGAAAAAATGAATATTAATAAACTGCACAGGAAGAGAAAATGAGAAATACTATATGGCTCAGATCCATGAGAAGAGCAGGGCATCAATTTGTAATGGGCAAATAATTCATAACAAGTAACATATTCAATACATTTCATCTCTTTTTTTATTCTAGCAAATTGCACACCAGCAGATAGTGATTTTCTCTAATTTACTCGTAATTCACATTTTCCAGCTAAGTACTTTCTGCAAAGAGTTATTGGTCTTAGATAGCTTGTTGCAAAGTATTCTGTAGTAAAAGGTAAGAGCTGGGTTCAGAGCAATTTTGACTGCAAACTTTAGATAATTTTTTGTCCCTTGACTAGACAGGTGTAACTCTTAAGATTCAGTTTTCTGATCTAAATTCTCACATTTACAGGCTTCTTTACTTTCAAGAAACATTCCCAATACCTAATGAAAATATTCTGCTACTACAAACTGTCCTGCTAGAAAGGCTTATTGCCTTGAATAACTCTAGAAGGTGACTAGAAAAGTAGCAAAAAAACCACAAGCAAAATGAAAGTGCCTGAAAAAAATGGAATTGATACTCAACAGTGAGTCACAGCAGCCTTTAAGTATGTAATGGAGTAGCATTTATCAAGAGCTTCAAGACAGACTGGAGTCAATGCATTCAATAACTTTCCACATTAGCTAGTAAAAGAGATAGGCAAAAAAAGACTGGTCCTTCCTTGCTATGTGTGAGTGAAAAAACATATGCACATGAGTGGGGAAAAGGTTTGCTTTTGTATTCTTCTTTCCACTATTACGGACCATTCAGATTTTTTCTGCGCTGATGTGGCTTACTTGGGGTAATAAAAAAATAAACAGAAAATCAGAACCGTACTGAAAATGCATAGCTGAGAGAAACATCTGTATTTCTCTGGAGACTTGAATGTCAAAGGAGGTATCTTAGATAATATCTGTATGTGAAGAAGGTCCAGTCTTTTCTGGACTAATACAAATTCCATTTTGACAAAAAGAAATCAAAAGCTCTGCCCTGTTCACTTGCCTTATTCACTCACAGAATTATGAGGCAGGATGCCTAGAGCGACCACTTCAGAGACGTGCTTTGCCCTAGACACCTCTTTGCAACGCTGACTCTGAAGTTTCTGCAAGGGACAAGGTGCCATGACTGAGTCCTCAGCCTGTGGCACTTTGGGGGAAGCACCTGAGAGGAGAAGGATAATCTTGTGCACAGTTGCAACGGCGTTTTGACAGCTCTGCGTGTGTGTATTCAGACTCCAGAACTTGTTTAACTGATGCTGCATTCACATATGCCTAAGTGTGGGAAAATTGCTTGATTTCACAATGGAAAGAGGAGGCAATTTTTAGCTCTTGAAGGGAGCTCTTTCTTTGTGAAGTAAGCTGAGGGGAAGAGCCACGGAGCCATCTTCCAGCAGAGCTCGGGCGCCGCTTGAGGAAGTAACGTGTGGTGACATTAGCCTGGCTCCAGCTATAACATCAGGCATATATCTCTATGCTTACTTGCAATGCCGCTGAGAGGGAACTCTTTCCAGCATGACACAGTAGTCTACTCCACTGAAAACATTTATCTTAAGAGTTGCACATTTTTAAATGCTGTTGCTCCTTTTAAAATTAGAGTTCTCGTTTTGATGGGCAACAGAAGAATGCGCATGCCTTCAATAAATACGCATTAAAGAAGTCTACACAAAAGATCATGCAAGCTCTGACATGCCCAGGTGGAGGCTCATGAATACATTGGATATCAAACCTCAGTCTCAATTACAGTGTGTGTGAAAGATGGGTATCAAAATTCAGACAGCTTTGTCATTTATTAATAAGATCTTAGTAAGGGCTTGTTGGCTCAGATCTATTTTGTTATCTGCAGTTCTTTGCTTTTGGTTAATGAATATACTGTTGAACTCACGAGTGTCTTACCAGCAAGAGCAATACTTTTACTTGAGCTCTCAAGGACTGCAATAGCACTCTCAGCCAGAGTGAGACACCTTTTTCTAATCAAAGTAAAAAGTTGATAAATATGGCAGAACCGCTCCTCTTAAATGCCTGTATCAGCACTGCTACCTCTAGAGCCTGCCCTGTCTTAAGGCCCAATCTTTTGCATTTCCTTCATGTACTGTGGTCTTAATCTCAGAGACATCTTATTCATAATTCTGGTTTAGACCTCACAGTACCTCATCAAGTATGTTCAAGTTGTCCCTAACCTCACTGGCAGCTATTCTAACATCTCTCAGCCGTATCCTGCAGGTGCTGGAGTCAAGCGAGCTTATTCAAAAACTGAAAGATCTGTGGGAATTTCCCCAGGAATGTAGTTAGATCCACCATGAACACTGCAGTACTATTAAATGCACTTGAATGCTTTTGAGAAGACTGAAAGTCGCAATGAGTAGCTATTTTTCTATGAAAGTTGTCTTACAACAATGCCATCTGTCCAACACTCCATATACTTTTATATGTATGCTCAGCGTAACACATAACCGTTTTTTCAGACTGACCATGTGGTGCCAAAGCAGTAGAATAAGAGGAAGGTCATTTGGGAAAGCGTGAGTAAACTCAGAAATATCTTAACTCAGATTTTATGAAAGTAATAAGTGTAATATTGAAAAATGAAATTTTGTTTTGTTAGAGTTCTGTAGGCAAAATTGATTCTGCTGCCCACAGATAAAGAACAGTATTATTTGTTTCGATCTGGTTACTGGAAGCAACAGCATTCCATGCTGTGATAAAGGAAGAGTGGGTTGCATGGGAAGATTTTTTTTCCCCTTTTTCTCAGGCTGTGAAATACAAGTGGAAGTCTAGGAATTGGGAAGATTTGGGGAACCTAGTAGAAAAACTCCTTTCCTCCCTTACCTTTCCTTTCCACCACTTCCCTAAATAGCGTTTTACCCACACCACCTCATTCCAATTTGCTGGGACCTGATTTTGTAGGACTTTGTGCTACGGTACAAGTGCAGGCAGTGCTAGCCTGGGCTCTGATGGCTCCGGTCTGGCTGGTGAAGGGTATCTGGTCTGCTCCTCCAGCTCACTGCCCTCAACCCCAACTCCCCTCAAAAATTTTCCTTCATTCTAGGATGCTGGTTAAAGCCAGCCATTTGTTCCAAAGCTATGCAGCAGTAATAGGGTATTTTTAATACAAATACTGAAGAAAGATGACGAGGCTTAAACTACCACATACATTAATCATGTCAATGATATTTTGGTTTGACTTTCATGCCATTTTTAGAGGGAGCTCTTGAAATACATGAGGGGCTGGGCTGACTCTACTTACTAATGTATTGCTTCTATTCCATGGCTTGATTTTTGCAACCTGCCTTTCAAGTTAAGGTAAGCTTTTCAGATTCAGATAATCTTTTTGACTTACCGTCAAGGCCCCTACACCTTGTAGTTTGTTGTTCACCAAGACACCCTTTGTCTCAAAGGGAGAGTGAATATAATATCATGACCTTCAAAGGCAGTTTCAAGGAACAATGGGAAGAGAGCAAGATGCTGAACACAATGGAATTTTTAAATTTTTTTTTTATTAGAGACACTTGCTTGTCATGGAGTATGTAGCCTGGTAGCTAGTTTGCATCTGTAGTTAAACTAATACAGCTCATCTCAACCTGTTAAACAATTTGATTTTTTACTTCTATTTTTTTTTTCTCCATTGGAATCACCTCCATTTCCAAATATCATTAAAAACTGATAGGCCTAGATTTTCCCATGCTTACTTGGGCATGTTTCAAATGTTTTATGAATAAATTAAGCTCCCCACACATGAAGTCCCATTGCTTAAGAAATCTTAGTGTACTGCTGGAAACAATCCTGGCTGGATGGGAGGATGAAACTGATTATTTCATAGAAGTTTTCCAACTCTCCCAGGTTTTTACCCTGTGGGCACAATGCTTTGAACTGGACAACTTCAGAAGTTTAATGGAATTTCTCCTATTTATATCAAGGCTAAATCTAGCTCTGCAACAAGAAAGCAGCTTGTTGTTCATATGCAATACCTTTGCCCTTAAAGCCTAGTCAAGATGTCTTTCAAACAAGGCTTCAAGAGGCAGTGGAAGGTATATGAAAGAATTGGAATAAATGGAAGAATAGTAATGTTCCAAAATTGGAGCCAAAAGATATATTCTTCTAGTCCTTATTGAAGCAAAATTCACCTTGATATAAACGACAGGTTTGCTTGGTTAGAAACAAGCTGACTGGCCTACGCATGGAAATGAACAATCAACAGTTCCAACATTTAAGAGTGTCTTTTCACCACAAAGACAGCTTAGAAACCAGGTTTATCATTTGACACACATAAAAAGGAAGGTTTTATGGACAATTCTGTAAGAACAAACACTGATTATTGAGTTAGTTAGTAAATAATAATGATAACAGCATCAGACTGGTGATTGCTGTCAATGAATAATGAGCTTATGCTCTTTGTGTATTTATTATTAGATTTTCTGTGCTCATCAGAAATTGAGTGTAGCTTTGTTCACTACATATATCTTCATATTGCAATCAATATAATGGTACACTTTTCATAGACATCAGGCTTTAATATTAATTTGTTCTTATTTATACACCACAGAAAGACACAGAACATCTTCACTTCTATGATAAAGCCTTCATTCAAAATAAAGTATGGTTATATCATCACTGGGGTTAAGAAGATTTTATGTTTACTACTCAAAAGATTAATGGGTCACTCAAGCATTTACATTCTCATACATTTTTATGACAGTGCTATGAAGTAAATTTGATGTATGTTCAGAAGAGAATGATAGGTTTAAATGTCTAACAGCTGCTCTTTTGAATTTCAGCACTGTTTTAAGTGTTGCTACCATTTAGCACTTCCACTGCTCACTGCAATTTACTGTTTGCCTGCATTAGTTATTTGTATTTGCACAGGAAGACAAAAGGGAAAGAACTAGGTGCAGGGTAGAAACAGTTTTACTTCCTTTAAGCCACCTGAATCTAATCAATCTTATGGCAAGCACTGCTGGGGGAAAAAACCAGCACTTTTCAGAGTGTTTATTGAAAGATTTCATTGAAAAAGCATCTTAGGCACAGAAGCTGTGTGCACAAATACACACCCTTTCCTGGATCTGGTTTGAAGATCATTCCACGTTTTGAAATGCATTTGATGTCCTCTATATCGCAAAACCAGTTTTGATGAGTAAACAACCCCGAGGGGGGCTGATTTCAGCAAAACAGGCCATTGAAATTGCATGGGGTTAGGAGTGGCAGTAGCAGCAGGAAGTTCTGGTCTTTTAGCTCCAATCAACTGAAACAGCTTCAAATGCTGCTGCTGTCTTTTCCTATGTGAAGTATACAACACTAAATGTAATGCACTTGGTACACTTCACTTAAGACGAGACTGTTTAACACAGCAGGGGAACACGGTTCTCTAATCACCCCCTACTACGAACCAGAGCCAACACAGGGGCAATTAAATAAGAAAGATCCGAATGTCACTACAGGCAAGAACGAGCTGTGTTAGGGGACAGCGTAGTCATCACCAGGGACCACACAGATCTGCTTCCGCATGCCTTTGCGACTCCTTATTCCATATACAGCATCAGTTGTTTCACGAATGCCTGTGAACTGCAGCAGTCTTCACAGCGAGTACAGCAGGAGTGGATACAGCAGGGAGCTGGGGGTGCTGTACAGAGCCCTTCTCCAGCACAGTTTGTGCTGCATACAGAGACTCAGTTCTACGATGAAGTTGCATGTGTGTGACCACACATTCCCATTTGTCCCCGTTTTGAAGAGGGCTTAGTTCACCCCTGAGTCAGGGTTTCACAACTGCCCCATTATGTGAATGAGCAAAAAGACAACTACGCTGAATTCCAAAAGCGGCCAATAAATCTTTCAGAAGCCTAATTTTATTTTAGGAATGGTGCCTCAGGCAAGACTTGTGTGGCTTAGAAAGGAAAATGTTTAAAACATTTGCAAAAGTTCTGTAAACCTGGTTTACCCAGTTTCTCCTCTTTGTGTTACGCTATTCTGAAGAGACTCAAAGCTTAATGGCTCCATCAAGTTGGGAAATAGAAAGAATACCCTGTCACTTACAGGAGAGACAGGCTGTTAAGTCTAAGGTTATCACTGCAACACATTCATTTCATAGTCAACTTCGTGACTGCCTGGAGAAATATAACATGGAATTTAGTCAAAGAAGGACTCTGTTAGAGCTCTAAAGTTACAAGGCAAGAGGTTTATCACCCATCCTACCATCACTTTCTGGTCATGCAGAACAGACAACACAATCCTGGTAAATACTAACTATGCACCTCGCTGGGTTGGTCCTAACCTTCCAAAACAATGTTTTCACTATTCCTAGACACATTACTCAGTGACATCCTCCAGTCTCAGAACAGCCGGCAGCAATGCAATTGTAACAGTTAGCCCTGGTCCCTGGCCCCACGCAGCCCCTCCAATCCCTCAGTACCTTGCCCACCGTTAGACATCCACAACAAGAATCCTGTGCATTCTGCAGAGGCGGTCTATGACTAGATATCATGTCCCAGCACAAGGCACTTTGCCATATGGGAAGCAAAACAGAAAATCACTTGCTAGCTCCACAGCAAGTCTTGCTAGTTTGGAGAGACTAGGAAGATAGCATCCCAGAATTAAAGGGGGGAAGTGGGGGAAAAAAAAAAAACAAAACAACAAAAAACCACCCTGGGATTATTTGTCATAATATGGAAACTAAAGGGTGTGGGGGGAAGCAGACAGTTTATTTATCGTTCTCTAAGCGATGTGCATCTGAGCAGACTCTCAAGCTCTCCTACATTAGCAGCCATCCAAAAACCTATAAAATTTGAATAAAGAACAAAAGGAGAAAATGTCTTGTGAATTCTTTAGTGAATTTTCTGTGAATACAGAAAAATGTCTTTGTGAATCTTTTCAGATGTCTCGGAGAAGTGAGGCCAGCTGACTCAGGCATGCAGGACAAAGTAACTCAGAACTACAAAACAGAAGTAACACAATAGAGCCGCCCATCCCTAATCTGGATGCTGGCTAAGCAATGCTTTGAAATAATCCACAGACTGTAGAAAGACAAAAGAAGATGCAGAAAAAGTTTATACATGTCCAGTACAGATAAATTGACTTAAGACATTTTAAGTAAAGCGTACAAAAATCTGATCATTCAAATTATTGGTCGCTTTACCTAAACTCATTGTACCTTGTTTCCCTGTGCCTGAGGTTTCTGGCGTATACAGTGAGGCTCATAATAGTTTTCCACTTTTCTCATATATTGATGAATGATTTTAAAGCATTTAGTTGGACCGAAGGAGATGTGTCAGCAGAAATACAAATTCTTAAATTATTTAGTATGTGGCATTAGGTCTAAGGAATAACTCACTCCAGTAGGAAAATTTGAACAATCTGAACTTCCCTAAGTTGGTAAAAATGCTTGAATCAACCTTTTCCCCACAAATATCTTCCAGAAGGTATTAATTTCCATAATGAAGTATTAAATACTTGTAAGTTAGGTTGACATTAAGTTCCATTAATAGGTGACTTTTGAACAAAAAATATTCTCAAGTTCATTTTTGAACAATTTCATTTCCACTGTCGAATACAGACTTTTTTCTACTTAAACCCTTGTTATACAGACAACTGTCCCTCAAATCAATTTAATATATTAAAAACCTGAATCACAAATTTACGATATTATTTCTATTCAGTAAATCAGAAACAGTCTCTTATTATTATAATAATATTGCCTAGCATTATTTTCTGCTATACATAGATTATCTGCCTGATTTCTCCAAACATACTTCATTATGCCTAATAAAAAACCCAGATAAATAAGTGTAGATACACAAATTAGGACAAATATAATGTTACTTTAATTTATACTCCCAAGAAAACTTACGGCAAGGTATAAATTTACTTGCTGAAGAAAATAAATGAAAAGATAATTAAACTCCAATTAAAATTACACTCTGATGTACAGCTGCAAGGATGAGCAATTCTGGCTAGAGCATCATTAACCATGTACGTTAGCATTTGTTTGTACTTATAGCTAGGCATGAATTTATTTAAAAAACCCAAAGATCTCATTTCAGCACCCAAGAACATGCTTAATCCCCCTAAAGCTGGTGTATTTAAGTTGCTCAATAGCAATTGATTATCCATATGCTTAAGATCAAGCCTGAGCGAGTGCTTTGCTGAATTCAAGTCAAAATGGCGCTTAGTCACAGGCTTAGTTTGTGCGTCTGTGCTAGCGGGAGGAAAAAACCGATGTGGAACCAGAGTGCCTCATCTTTCATAACTCCATATTAGGGGTGTGAATTGTGTCAGTCCTTGAACTCCTAGAGCAGAAGTGGGAGGATTCCGCTCTAGAAGGTGGACAGACACAGCAAGACCACGGCTCGCCCACTGCTTGACAGCCGGCAGAGCTGGACCAACAGGCATGTGCTTCAAAGCAGAGGTGGGATCAAGATGTAAAGTGTAGCACACTGAGACCACAGTCTCAGCACTCTGCATGCCGACATACATGTAGTGCTTGCAACTGATATCGTACCATGCACAGCTGCGATCCTTTGTGCATTGCTTTGCAAGAGCATACAACAGCTAAACCAGCATGCCAAGTGCCTACGCAAAACAAATATGCAAAGTGAAATACATGTTTGCATATATGCGAGGTCAAAAAACATGGTGTCATACAAATTTTCTGAGCCACATAATGAGTCACTGAAGAGACGCGAGTAGAGGGTAGGAGTCCTTCTTCAAGTGCATCTAGATATACCCTCACCACAGTCTCTCTCATCTACTTGATATGAAGCTGAACAAATAGGGATTGCACATCTGTGTTCACTTTGATGCCCTCAGACACCACAGACAGTCCTTATGTCCTACAGCATCCTAGCAAACTAGACTAGACCAAATAGCTCGGTTGCAGACCTTCTCCCTTCATTACCCCACTGGCATGTTTCTGTGGTACCATGTTTCGTAGTACCCCGATGTTTGCATCAAAGACAACTGACAGATCAGTTAAGAGGCAGCAAGTACTTGCCTCTGTAAGCACAGAGAAGGGGTGAATGAGTAAACACGTACTCTTCCCGACTGTGGGGTTGGAAAGGTATTTCCAAAACACATGAAAGGAAATTCACCAATTTCTACATCCAAAGCAATCTCTTGATGACTCTGAGTAGCTGGAGTGAATGATCTAAATTGTAAGGAAGCTGTAGCTACATCCTGAATTGCTCTGAAGTTTGTGCCACGTTTTGCAACTGCAAAGTGAAGACGAAGTGGATCTAAAATCCAGCAAGTCAGAATGATTTGGTTTTACATTCGCTTCCCTAGGCTGATACGATGCAAAGATACTGAGCAGACTAGAATTACTCACTAGTTTTTATATGCTTCTGAATAATCTTTATAGAATTAGAAACCAAAGTAATTTAATCTAGTTACAGTGAGTTCTTTGGTGTCAGCAGCTATTTATATGCTTATGCTTTCACCACTATCTACACAAAACATTTTCAATCATGAGAAGAACGGACAGCGTTCATTTTGGCCTTTGACTTTCTTTTTCTCATACCTTATTGACTATCCTGACTTGCCTTTGGACTAGCAGGACCGTACTCTCAATTTTTTTCACTTTGGGAAAGGCCTCTCCTTCATAGCTTAGGGAAGAAACATCATGGGACAAAATACAAAGCTCTCCAGACTCGAGGCTTCAGCTCTCACACTATGGTTAGCATTAAAGCCTGGATTACACAGCTAGAAAATTTACAAAGAGGCATCTCTGACTGTCTTGAATTATTTCTTATGAAGAAAGAAAATCTATGTTACAGTCCTTTCTAAAAGACCTCACAGGAAAGGAATAATTATGGAGGTCTCTAGACAAAGCATTTAAAAAAATCCTACTGTACTTCCATTGAAGTTAACAATAAAAAAACCTGTTGACCTCAGGAGCATGAGACTTTAATGTTTGTAAACCGCACATAACTGTAGGAAGTTATACAACATAACTGATGCCATTTTTCCTTTAAAATCAATCTCATGGAATTAAATCTGTCCACACTGTGTTTTAAGGAAAACTCTTCCGCAGCTGGTTGGTTCTTCCCACTGTACTATATTTTGTTTAATTTCTACTCCAGTCAGCAGCCAAAAAGGTCTAGGTTCTGCCCAAACATCTAATTGTTTCAGGCAAGAAAGAACTCAGCACCCACAAAGTCTACTGTATCCTCTCTTCCCAGTTAAGTTATTCCTATTTCCAAAGCTAGTTCATCAAGATCATAACATAAGAAAGCTGTTCTGAGCACACATGCTGTGAAATACTAATAAAAAAGGCACAGGCAGAGCTAACACCCAGAACGTGGAGCAGATGCATCAAGTGCATGAGGAGAATGCCCTTGGGGGGAAAGGGCTATGTGAAAGGTGCCGCTGCTCTCTGGCCCTTTGGAGACTCAGGGCCACACTCTGGCCCCTGGCTCTTCACATCTTGTACAATTATTTTGCTGAGCTCGCTCCAACAGTATACCTGGCCGTAAAGGAAGAACTCGAGCCGTCCCAGCGAAGACCCTCGTGGCCAGGAGGGAGAAAGGCCAAGTCAGGCCGCACTCAGCCATGCCGTGCTTCCCCGGGAGGGCTGGGGGCAACTCCAGCGGCTGCCAAGGCCCTTGCACAACCCTGCGTTTGGAAGAGGGGACAGCGGCTCAGAGCACTTGGAAAGCCATGCCTTTCCTGATCTGTCTCTCTTGGGAAGCAGAGGGAGCTTGGGCCTTAAACTTTTATTTTAATTCCCATTCCTGACAGACGAAAGCGTTTTCTGTTAGTTGCCTTAAAGAAAAATGAAAAGACAGGAAAGCAGAGACAAACATTTCTAGAATTATTTGTTAATATTTTCTGGCAGCTGTACATATACTACTCTCTTGCTGTGACCATAATCAAAGCCTAATAAAAAAAAAGGCAGTATTCCCACCGACTGCACTGCGAGCGGATCTGGGGCCTTTGTTTGGTCAAAGCTGTTCCAGATGGAGTCCGGAGGATTCCCACCCGGCATTCCAGTTGTAAAGAACGACTCTGCCCTTCTCTTCCAAAAGGAGTTTTCTGGCTCCAGCTATGGTTGACCTGTTGGGACCAATAGTGGAAGTGACCCACCACCATTGCGCAGTACGACCCCTTGGGAGAAAAGGGTAATGCTGTGTTTTATTAGCTGCATACCTGTCTACTCAATGTTAAGACGGTTACATTTGGCGTAATTCAGTTTAGTGTTGTATATATCAAAAGGGTTTCAGATGGTCACAGGAATGTAGCTGCTCCTGGGATAGAAATATAATTATAGTACACCAATGGGACAGATTTTGAAGGATGTGAACGCTTAAATCCCAGTACCGGTGTACCTACCCACATGAAACCATACCAGGAGTGTAATGCAGGAAAAATGTAAGCTAGCCCAAAAGCAAATCTGACAATCACAAAAGGGAAATTTCTTTAGTTCTCCAGTGAGGTTTCCCTGGGATCTTTAATGGTGAAAAATTGGTTAGAAACTTCACTTTGCATCTCACTTCGTGAAGTACTAATATCATCTGTCATTATTAGTGAACTATTAGCCTAATAGTAATTTCTGTGACCAACTGAAGTGGGCCTAGTTCTCGGAGGACAGATGCGCAGGAACACCAAGCTCTTTGGTATTTTCAATTTCAAAAATCACTGGTCACCTCTGAAAAATTTAGGCTGCTATCATCATTATGTACTACTTCTAAACAAAACTTTCCCTCCCTTGACTTCGTTAATAACTCACTGCTGATCTATGGCTCTAATTCTGTAAGCAAACTGATGCTTGTTCATGCAAGTAGGACTTCTGAGCAAAGATTGCAAATTTAGGCCAGTGCAAAAATAATAACTACCTCCCAAGTTACCACAGTACCCAGCTTGCATTTTTTGCTCCAAAATGTTTGATTTGACAATATCATAAAGTGTTGCCAAGCTCTCAATTCAGATGAGAAGGTTCACCAAATCATGCATAGCAGTTTTTCAAATCCATACTTATTCAGAAACTTCCAGTATAAGAAATTAAACTTTGTCCTCCCTTATGTTATGTGGCTGAGCCTGTGCAGGCTAAAAGCCAAGCGCCCTGGTTAGTATTCTGGCATGAAACACAACGACACCAGTGAAGAATACATCGACACAAGGCACCTGCATGCTTAGAGGGAAGATTTCCGATTTCTCGAGTGGGATGGGTGCTGCTACAGCACACAGGTACCTTTGGTACACAATGCAATCACCAGCTTAAGAATTTGTTTCATAAATCAAGGTTTTCTTCTCTTTCTGGTCAATTTAGCCTTAGAAACCAGGTAGACCTCAAACACAAAAGGACATGCAAACACTGTGAACCTTTTCTAAGAACTATTATGCTAAAATGTAACCCTTTAGTCAAATTTCATTAAGGCATGCATTGAGAAACGAGGGAACATACCGAGCAAATTATTTAGGTGCTCCTGTAATATATCTAAGATTCTTGTGCATTGAATCAACAGCCTCTGAAAAACAGGAGTTCTGACCGACTAGTTTGCTTTCCCCTCCACACAATTACTATACAGGCTTAACTTTTTTTTTTTTTTTTAACAGCTGTAGATGTACTTGTTTGCCAGAGATGCTTCATTGGCTCAGTTATGTTACAAGACTAGAAAATACATACAAGTTCCCAAAAGTTGACAGAAAGCAGGGGTCGTAGGGGGGGGGAACAATTTTTTTTTTTTAATACACTATTATTCACTGAAACAAGCTTGTTTCTTAGTATCTTGGGAAGACACTGATTAAAAACCAAACCCAATAATATTTTCCTGTAAGGTTCTGAAGCAAATAGCCTTCCTTTGACTTTACCAGACACCAAACTGGGCTTTGAGTCCGCATTAACATGAGTGAAGTTGGTGATTGTCTCCAAGATGACACACTAGTGAAACAGACTTTGTAACCAAGAGGCAGAAATAACTCTCATGCCTTATGGGGTTCCAAAACCTGTCCGACAGTTTTGCCTTTGCTAATGCACATTTCACTCTGATGAAAGATAGGCAAGGAGCAGAAAAAGCACAC
>NW_008825162.1:6633204-6651828 GCF_000699105.1 Pygoscelis adeliae
TCAGTGAGTGAGTGAAAGCTTGTGCATGTTTGTCAGACTGGCCCTCCATTAAATGTCTCTTCATGGAAATAAGGGGATATTTATGCACAGTGACTAATGAATGGATGCATTCCAGCATCTGCTATTGTGTATTTCCTGTAAAGCCATTTATTATTCTATCTAACAAACACAGTGTTCTTGGGTTGATGCTTAAGATTAATGAGGCATTTACTCCTATTCAAGAAACAAGTTCAGAAGACACATTTTCTCCCATTCAGCTGTGCTGATAGTTTAATTAATGCCATTAATACATATAAGTCACCAAAAACTGTTTTATGGTAACACTGAGGAAAGTTGGCAAAGCAAGGAAATTTCAGCGGTAAAGCTACAGCATAACGCTTCCCCTTGTTTCCAGGTAGTACAGGATTCTCCAGACAGTGGGTGATCTTACGGACTACAGGAGTAACAAAACCCCAAGATGTAATAAGCTGAGGTAATGACAGAATATCAGTCTTAACTCTCTGCTTGTGTGGGCTTAGTCAAATCCTTAATGTGATTTCATTACAGATTTTTTTGTGGGGATGCATGTCATATTTTTTCCCCCCAGTATTACAAAGAGAGGAAAAGAAAGAAAATGCCCTCTCATTGAAATGTATGAGTTGATACAATAGACCGTAACCAGTGCTATGGGCTACGGTTTAAAGATATATTAGGGGAGCTTTTCAAAATGTGTACCATTACACCGACACGACAGGAGGAATGTAACGGCTCTTTCAGTGCTCCTAGGTTTTTTTTTTGCTGAAGTTTCTGCATGGGGCCTTTTTTGTTAGGGATGCATGAACACATTTTGCCTAATTGCCAGGCCCACTCAGGCCAGCACAGAAAGCATGGCGTGAACTGGAACGTCACTGGGTTCAATTTTCAAAACCAGAGAACTGGAAAGCAAGGAGTGAGCATGGGAGTATGCAAGTGTGTGTGTGTGTGGGGTGTTGTAGGAACCAAAAATACAGTTAAAAGGTGGCACTTAACAGGGCTTCCCAACCCTTCTCCCAGAAGGAAACAACATATCAAAATAAAGGTATACTACTCAGGCACCAAAACACAGACCTTCTCACTCTGAAGTCTTATCTAGAGTTATCTTTTCAACCACAGTCTTATGATTGGGGTAATCTCCTCCCTGCCATCACCCAAAACGATCGCCTGATGATCCCCACAGACTCCTGGATCCCAGAATAAGCACAAGATGTGAAACAGCTTGGAGACATCATTCTTACCAAATTAGAACAGTGGTCCAAGGATAAAATCCATTGGTGATCCAGACAAACACACACAACAACGTACAGCCATATTACAGGTATAGACAGCTGCTTGCTGAGCTTCTGGAGGCAGAACTCTGATTTCATTTGTTTGAGCCTCCTAATTACGATTTTTCTTTCATCGCTTTCACTGTTTTTATCTCGAAGACTGAAAACAGGAAGAGAAACCAAAACAACAACAACCCCCCCCCAACCAAACAGGCTTTCAACATTATTTTGACTCTGCAAACAGGGGAAATAAGCAAATCAAAGCACAACTGGAACTGCTTATACAGGAGCAGAAGATCTCAGTGTGCCTCGGCTGCTGGCAGTGCTGCGCGGTACTGTGTTACCGTTCAGCTTCGCTGCTCGAGCTAACACCTGCTAGAAGCCACCCCCAGTCTGCAGTGGACGACTGCAGGCACAGGGATGGAAGCAGAGTTTGGTGTACGGCCTGCTAGAACAAGGAACTCCTGCACAGTTGAACAGCAAGAAGCCCATCAGCTGCTCTCGGTGTTACTGTAATTCCTGAAGTAAAATAACGAAGTCCATGGAGGCCAGTACGATAACCAGGAGGCCTTGAAAGACACACTTAGGTCTCCAAGAAATCTTTCCAAAGCCTGCCCTACAAAGAAACAGTTTTGCTTATACTGGAAATTCAGCGGTTAATAAAAGGAGACTACATGAACATCTTTGTTACTTATAAAATCACCTCCTCTCCCCAGCTGTCCAAGCCAGAAGCTCTAAATGGTTGTAATATAGTAATTTTCTCAGCCTGAAACGGTGATGCTATCAACAGGTGTAGGGACACACCATGGACCACAAAGGAGTAAGACCTGCTAGAGATGTGCATCAGGCACACAGATATCACCCACACACCCCCAAAAAAGAAAAAATAGAGTTAGAAAGATACAGGAAGCAGGGTTTCCTTCACAGAAAGTGTTTCCACAAACATATCTAGTTATTTTAGATGTTTATCCCTTTACTGTGGGAGTAATACAGGTATATGCACATAGAAAGCAAAACAGAATAAAGTATAACGCATAATCTAATTCTCAGTGTCACTTAAGAGAACAAACTTTTTATTTAAATTTACTACTCCAAATTGTTTGGAAGAAGTTTGATCGATAGCCTCAAGAAATTTCATTTTTTTTTCCTACAAGGGTTTCCTAGTGCTTAGCCTGTGGCTGTTAGCATTAGATTTCAAGACACACTGTACTAAACTGTATTAGGCATGTGAAAGGACTTTCATTCCTCATTAGCTGCGCATAAGAAAGGATTGTAACTTTTTAAAAGAACTAAGCGGCTTTGTAAAAAATTCAAACTTCCCTTTAACAAAAATCATACTTGTTAAAACTTTTTTTTATTCCCAGCTGAACTGTGCTTCAACTCAAAGCAAATAGAGTCATCAGTTGACTCCATTCTATTAGAGGACAGCATTAAAAAAAAAAAAGGTCCAATGGGTCCTTGAACAGTGGTCCCTTGTCTGTCACATCAAGACATGGCTTATACTTCACACACTATTGACCATGAAAAGCAATCTTGCGACTTTTGAAGCCCTATCACACACACACAAAAAAAAAGAGCGCAAGAGAAAACTTTTCTTGAAATGTCGAGGATGGGGGACTGACTGCTCTCATCTCCTGTGATTAATGACTTGTGGCCTTATTGTGTGGAGGCTGCTAATTAGCTTCAGACTGATTAAGGCTGCAGAATGCAAAACTCGGCTCAATAAACCTGGACAGCCCCCACTCCCCACCCCAAACAAGCCTGATGCAGAAACTCGGGCATCTAGTTTCTTGCTAAAAACCAGTGAACACGTTCTCACTAGGAACTAATGTAATCCCAAGCGACTCCGGGCTTCAACTTCACCTAGCTAGAAGCTTGAACTGCAGTATTTTTCTGTACAATACAATAATTATTTTGCAGTCCTGTTCAAGTTCCCTGCTTTTTGCCTAAAAACTTGCTTGGCATCTTTAGTAAATAGACATCATACTAACAAGTCTTATTCAAGACCCATTTAAAATCTAGTTAAAAAGCAAAACAAAATAGCAAGTGGATACTTTTAATCTTTTGTTATCCACTTATTAACAAAGGAGAGCTAGTTAATTACAAAGTTTCTAAATAGTTGCCCACAGCCTTCTTGGATGCTCTTTATAGATGCATTAAAAAAAGAGAGCAGAAGAGTGGCAACTTCTAAATTGTTATTGCCTAGCATTTTGACCACCTGCTTTACTGAAATACATCCCGAACCTTTCATTTGGTAAAAATTGCTTGCCATAGCTATAGAGGTGGAAGTCTAGTGCACAGAGGGTTTCAATCCCTTCTGCCCTGACCCCCCTCCTCCTCTCCCCCCAGCGTCGGATTAAATCTGCTTGTTAAGTTGATCTTCGCATGGAAAAGCATTACATTCCACTAACACAGGAAGGTTGCAAATACTTATGCCAGATTTTTAACACTAACCTCATCAAACTGATGCACTACAACATAAGGCTGATTAGCTTAATAACTGATTACTCGTCCTCTGGGCACCAGCAACCAAAATTAAAAACTTTAGCAGCTCATATAACAAAGTAATATGAGCTTGCTTTTCCAGAGACCTACAGTTCCAAGAGGGAGGGGAAAAAAAAAAAAAATTACATTTACAGAACAGCTCTGAAGAGGGAGAGTTTCTTGATTTTGGTGGGATGGATTGAAATGCTGATAATTTCCCTTCTATTGAATAATACCTAGATAAAGAGACCATTTAAATGTCTGTGCACAAAGGATAAGTTAACCAGATTACCTTAGTGGAATTATTTTTAATTTCAAATATATACAAGTCTGAATGCCTTCAACACATCAGCTGTTTGAATTCAAGAGGCTTCCTTTTGTGCTCTGTATTTCCCAGAGCATCCTTCACTTGGGCCACCCCAACCAAGAGCGGCACCGATTACTGACTTGCATTGCTTTACACCCACAAGGCACCTGTTACACCAGGTACTGCATGTTGTGTAGCAAAAAGACAGTCATACCTCAAAGGAGCGAGTTCCAGTATTGCAAAAATACTTCCCCATAAGTTACCACTATGAGTAACCGTAGCAGGCCTTGCCAGTGGGAGAGTTTGTAAGGGCGGTGCTAAATTTATGATGAAAGGCAACAGATGGTCATTGGAAATAGTAACTCAAGGTAACGTGAGATGACTGCGATAGGCAATGCAAGGAGAACGGCATCATCCACAGCCTCTTTCAAGTCCCCAACAAGAAGCCTAAATATATGCCTATCTTGAAGCATGCAAGCAATGCCTTTGAAGTCAGTAGCAATCAGGTTTTTAAGTACTTCTGTGCCTACACATTTATTTTCACTTTAACTATACAGCATATACACTGCATGGTGTAAACACTAATAGACCAACTTCCAGCACTGCTGTAAGGTAGCACAGTTCCTCTGACATCAATGGATCAATGTCTCACTCAAGACCAGGGATTTAACTTAATGTTTATAAACGTTTTTCTATGCCTTACCCTATTTCTTTTTTGCCTTGTTTTGCTTTCAGCAAGGCTCTTTGTAGTGTCATAACTCACAATCTTTCTAGTCAGACTTTGTTTATAAAACCTTTATTGTTCCAGAACAATGGAGTTGTGACCTGTTCGAAGGCAGGATTGCAATCAGGGCCCTCTCCGTACTTTCTCAGGGTGCACATTCTGATGGAGTGAATAGACCACGCAACCCTATTGATGTCAGCCAGGAGGGGAAAAATAGGCTCCCCCAATCAATCTAAACGTAAATCTTCTTGCCCTATCTCACCATCTGTATGAATTCACCTAAAGCGCAAAGTTAATGAGCAGAACAAGTATCCCCAAGCCTAAAAGCCTGAAATGCTGCTTGCAGCCCAAAATAGATTTGGTTTATACTTATGGCAGTTTCAGAGAATTCACAGGCATAGAAAAAAAGCAGGTGGAAACACAGCTTGGGCCAAGACAAAGTGAATGAGATTGACCCTAACATCATGAATACGCTTCACCCTGGCGTGTCAGTTCCCACCTATAAATTTCCTCAGGGAGAGGTTTAGTGGCTTCTGATGCTTTCTTAACTTTATTCCAGGACTCTTAGGGCAAACATTTCAGTGAATTTTCATGGGGAAGCGAGCGATTTTTGAAACCACAACTTTCTTCTGCGCTCTGAGTAACGACTCATGCAATTTGACTTACATGATCAAAGGGCACATCAAATACATTGTCCTAATACCCGAGTGGCATTTGGGGCCTTAGCTGGTAGCGAGCAACTCAATTCCAGTGAAGTCAATGAGCCGTGCCGGCTTACGCCAGCTGTGGAACTGACCCTTCTGCCTTGGTTTGGCCCTTTTGCCTTTTATACAGCCCTTTATAAAAGATAGCGCTGCGTTTTTTATGCAAGTGGAAATCACGGCTGTCACATTTTTTTTCCCTAGTCTGTAGGCACCCTCGGGCATCCTCTGTTAATTTTCAGCCCAGTACTTGTCAAAGCTCCTCTCACAGACACATATATAATTAAGAGAGAGGAGTGAATCGTCAAGTGGCAGCAGAAGTAGCATTACCTCCTTTTCCTTCCCTTGGCCGTTACACACACATTTTACAGCGCAGGTTCCTCAAGGCAGAGCACATACTCTTTCACCTCTGTGATTCCACCCGCAGACGTGGTACTGACTGTAACAGATATCCAACCAACTGGAATCAACTATACATACAACTGTAATAAAACCAATGCTGCTAATATTAATTTTCCCCATCCATCTTCTCGAATCCATTCGACTATTTCATTCCCCCTCCCCCTGAGCTCCCGCCATGACGCTTCATTTTCTACGCCGCCTTTGCGCGCGTAGGGCCACTACAGCTACTTACAAGACACTAAACCCAAACCATTTTAATTACAAAAGACTGGGGGGCTACCAGAGGGCTTTTTAACTATCTAGATATACCTTGGTGATTAACAGAGCAGATAAAAGCTTTACTATATTAATGGAAAAACATTTAACTAAATGGATAAGTTAGTGCAAAATACTTATTAGGGGATTGAAACGTTATCTAACACTGAGCGATTTTCAGGCCATAAAGGAAATAGAGCATCACCCAGCGAAATGTATACCTTTTGCAAGTAGAGATCTGCTCAGTGGAATTCATTTTCTGAATTCACTGAACCGCAACATAGAATAATTAGCGCTGAGTATATACTTAAATAATTTACTCAGTTACTTTGTCAGTATTTAACACTATAATGAGACGAGCAAAAGCATACATCTAACACCTTTGCCATTCATATTCTGAAAAAGTGGAAAAAATAACTTCAGAAGTTTTAAATTGTTTAGATTCCATCTTTTTCAGTACATAAAATATGTCTGCAAACAGGTGTTTCTCTCATTTATGCATTATGGAAAAATCCTATGGAGTTATTTACATTAGTATCTATACACTGATCAAATTAATATCAAAAGTACTCAAAGCTACAATTTAAGCTTTACTACTATATATATACACACATGTGCATGCACATATTATGCACATATGTGTGTAGACACACACACATTTCCCTTTCTGAATCTCACAGGCCTTGGCTAAACCACTGTCGCTAGGAAAAACAGTTAAACTGTTTTAAATTTATTAGCTGGCTACAGAGTTTAAATTTAATTCACACCAAATAATTGTGCAAGTGAATGTAGGCCCCTTTTCTGGGGAAAGAAAGGTTTTAGATCATTTAAGACCCAATTCTGCCCCCAAGGCGAATAGAAAAACTTCTATCGGCTCCAGACCTTAAATGACCTTCAGATCAGGTTTAGCAGATGAATGCTGGGAATACAATATTTTTGTGAAGCTGAACAGCCCCAGCAGAGCGGGCTTAGTCCCTCTGGAATACCAGCGATGCCTCTGGTTTTCTAATTTTGCCTCCAGTGTCACAGAGCAATTATACACACAAGGTAAGTATTAGCAGTGAAACAGCCACAACTTTTTTGCCTTATTTGAAGATGCCACATTCTCTAGTTCTGGTTTTGGAGATCAGGTGAGGGTTGCCTAGAACAGGTTGAGGATGGCTATGTCCCTTTTAAAATACACTTCTTCTAGTCACTGGTCAGTGGCACTTGCCCTCGTTCAGATTTACCATGATTTTTGTACATACGTTTAAGAACATGAAGGAAGCTAGTCAAAGAACAGAGAACTTGCTACAGAGCAGAGAAGTAAAGGGAAGGTTTTCCTTAACTTCAGTGGATAAAGCCTTCAAATAACAACACCTAGGTGTATTCTAGGCAATTAAAACAACACATGCATTCAATATAAATCTTCATTGTCATTCAGGAAAGAAGAAAACAAAAAAGCCGGAGCAAGCACCAAAGCAAGCAAACAAACTGAACCTCCAACTTAATTGCTTAAAATATTTGTGGGAAAACTGAAAGCACTTCAGAGCAGTGGCTACCTTTTTGTCCAGTGTCAACGCAGCTTCTAGCACAGCGGGGTTCCAGTTTGTGACCAAGTGTTTCAAACACCACTGCATTGAGCAACAACAGCACAAATCCAGCTTAAGTTAAATTATTTCTAAATTTGAATTATTACTTATGTTTTTCAGCATTCACTCAACCCTGACAGCAACAGAATTCTTCTATAATGTCTTCCATCTGAGCAGAGCATATCAAAGTGCTTTGCAAGAAGAAATTGCTGTCTAAAATGTGGAAAAAAAAATCAAAATAAATATTTAATTGTTACAACGGAAGGCAAAGGATCCCATCTCAGTCAAGCCCTGCTAGAGGGAAAACATTACTGTAAATGCATCAGAACTAAAAGCATGACAATAACCAATTTCATAAAATAACAGCTCTGCTGAATCAATGCATATTCATCACGTAACTTTATATAGCAAATTCCAGGCAACTTTTTTAATATTCCTGCTTAGAAAATACTTCAATGCAAAATGATTATTCAGGTTGCATTAGTAAAATTGCATACTTATTGCTAATACAAGATATTAACGTCACATCAGCATTCTTCAATCTGTATCAGCTGACCTGGTCATCCCTACTCAATGGCTAACCACTCCTAATGAGAGAAAAATGGAGGAGGAAAAAAACCCCTATGAAACACACACTTACCTTAGACAGTCTCAACAGAAAAGTAGAGGAGCGATCAAACAGAGCTCCTTATGTGTGAGACACGCACAAGGGACCAGCCTAAGAGGTGAAGCGAGGCAGGGAAATCCACTGCTCTTCCTCCCAGACTTGTGAAGATAAACAGGAGTTGTCCATCCAGCAACTTTCACGAAGAATTCAGTTGTTGAAGATACAAGAAAAAAAATGGAGGACACTAAGAAGAGCTC
Source organism: Pygoscelis adeliae (assembly GCF_000699105.1). Taxonomy (NCBI): domain Eukaryota; kingdom Metazoa; phylum Chordata; class Aves; order Sphenisciformes; family Spheniscidae; genus Pygoscelis; species Pygoscelis adeliae. The sequence goes on from NW_008825162.1 coordinate 6,641,796, forward strand.
TACTATAATATCCCTCCCCTCACCACCCTCAAGATAGCCAAACCTATTCACAACATCCACAATCTATTCATTTAGTAGCACTGAAGTTATTTAGCAGCTCAAAGAAGAATGTGTAAAAAATTTAATTACATGTATTTTTAAATCCTACTTCTAGTAAAACTAGAATAACTATGCTTCGCTCTAGCATAAAGCACTTTACGAGGTACCATAAAGCCACCCTGCCATGCACAGACAATGCCTTTGCTCCTCAGTATTAAGCAAAATACTCTGTTAATCCACCTCACTGCTTTTAGTCTGGTGATTGGTTCAACAGCCGAATCCCACCACCAAATCAGTCCAGGTGTCCTCATCAGCACCTTCATTCACTTTGGCCATGGGTTGCGTGCTGATTGCCTGGGCACTGAAGGGATGGCAACAACTCCTGGCTGCCATCGCTCCCGTCAGCGGGGGGCCTGTGGGAGACTGTAAGGACAACCGGGGTTCAGGGGACACTGCAGTACCGTAGGAGAGGGTGGGGTGGTCAGAGGTACAGTTGGCCGGGCACTCCCGTTTCTACCAAGATACTGGGTGCAAAGTTAACTGTGGTAATTGGGAAGTGAAAATGCTCATCTCTACCTGAGAGTTTGCGTCCCCCAGGCACGGCACATCAGGCAGGCAGCTAAGTCAGAAGTAGCAACCTGAGAGCTCTGAGCATAGAGGTGCTAGAGGAGGGCACGTGGGATGAGAACCAGACACTTGAAAATAGATTGTCTGAATATTGTGTGATAGGTCTAATTACTGGAGATCTACAAGATTGTAGTAGGGGCAACCAGGTTAGCATCAGGGGTAATTATAGGTCCAACAGTGAAACCATCATCATCTACAGATATTTTTGAGGCAGTATGTTTTGTTAGACCAATTTAATACAGTTGGTGTGAGGGCAGCAGGCTTTTGAGCATACAAAACTCTTGTTTGATAGCAGAAAGGACAGAAAAATCAGTAGCAGGGGGAAACCTGGCCTCTTGGCATTTTGGTTATGGTGCAGAAGGCTTTGGAGAAATACATTTCTTATTGCACAATATAAACCAGCTCTCCCAGGCTAGGTCATAACTGATTAAGGGACACCCAGAGCTTCTATTTCCACTTAGCAACTAGGAAAAGAACTTTATTTTCAACTGTTTATTGTGTACTACAAAGCTACCCAAAACAAAAACACTAAGTGTATTTTAGATGCTGTATAAAAATTAGTGCCCTGGGATGTGTGGGGGAAATCACCAGTACTTAAAGTTGGTAATTGAAATTATTAATAATAGTGAAAATAATATATCCATTCTCCGAGCAAGCCATCATAATGCTTAATAATTGATTGTAATTTCCTGTAATAAACACTAATGAATTCATTTACAAAGTAATGTAGCTTTATACGTTTATTCACTTTCCTAAGAAATATTTGTGTTTGTGTTATGTCAACAATTTAATACACTAAAGTAATTTATAAATATTTATTATTAGTTTCAACACTTCTTAATAAAAAGCAGTCGTTTCACATAAATACCAAAGCAATCTTCAGAGCACATCTGTGTCCCCAGCAAGCACTCAGGCTGGCTTGCGAGTCCTTTTACCATCTGTGAGCCTGCATGTTGACAGCGCACCAGCCCGATGAACGTCCCAAAGAGCAGAGTGAGCAGGCCTGCAGGGACCTCGCCCTAACCTGGGATTTACCAGCATCCAGCCTGTCTACCTCCAGAGCCCAACATTTCCACGGGGAAGAGATTCAGTCGCTCCTCAGAGGGAAAAGCGTCCCTCCAGCCCAAAGACACTGAGTTAAGCAGCTCTGACTAATCTCTCCCGCCTCTATACAGTTTCCTACCTTTCTTGAAGTCTGTCCGTATGCTGCTTCTACTGCATCATCTTCTAAGACAGCATTCCTCTTCCTCTATTAACTCTGCTAGGACTGCAAATATTTATGACAGCTTTTTCTACTCAGCTGTTTGATTCACCTGTGAAGGTTATTGGGCCCTCCATTAACCTCTTTTGTGCCACGTGGGATGTATATCTCCCGCTGCACTTGCATTCCTGATGCGGAGCGTCTCTCGGCAGGAGTGGCAGCAACAACCAGGGCAGTGCCCTCTGTGGAGCTCCAGGAATGTCATCGCAGGCGGTTCCTGCAGGGTGAGGGGACACAAACCTCCTGCCCGCTGTGGGCTCAAAGCTATCGGTGAGACCAGCTGTTAACCGTTCCACTGCGCATGCTGCGAGGAAGACGTTGCCCCGTGTAAGAAACGTGATCCCTGACTGTAAGATCGGTGTGCTAACGCGATCAGCACCACCCTGCCTAGCGCCTGGGATTGAATCAGGACTGAACCAGGTGTTGTCCCTGTAGGCATAAAAGATCACATCTTCTACAGCACTAGTAGGGGTGGTGGCGAGGCATGTGGTAAATAGACCACATCAACCCTCTCTCCTTATAAACCTGTCGCACCTGGGTCCCCACTCCTGGCTCCTAGGGTCCCCTCAGAAGGCCCAAACTGCACCTGTGCCGCACAGTGGTCTGCACGCCCTTGGGTATGCCACTGTTACGGCCAGCAGACAATGCCTTTCCAGTACTGTTTCGTCTGATTCATCCCCTGGCTGTTCATCCTCCTGATTTGTGCCATCAGCACCAAAGCCTCATAGCAAACAGAACAGAAGGAGGGGGATTTACACTGTCCTTCTAAGGTTTATGAGTGCTGGCATGCCCTTTTTATTGCTCTGATGATTGAAACCCTGGGCACATCCAGTGCCTGCCTGCTTTCTCAGGCACCTCCATGGTGTTTGACTGTAGCTGGTTGTCCTCTCATTTAAAGGGAATTATGGATCTGACTCAGAAGATCCAGCAGACATAGTATAGGTTGTTGTGGGTCAAGGAGTAGACCTTACTTCAGCCCGAAGTACAAAAGCGAAACAAGAACTTAACAAGGGCACTGTTAACTGACCTCTTCTTGATCCCCAGCAAAAGACAAAAAAGTCCCGGGATGGCAGTGGCTAGACCTCTTCATCTCAACAGCAGCGTGACGAGAGCTGAATATTATCCTAGTGCTTCCCCTGCTGTTTTAAAAAGGCATGTCTTGATACACCCACCAAGACAGCATGAAGAGTTGCAGAATTTGCCACCCCGAGGTGCCTCTGGGGGTACTGCAATGCCGCTGTTACGAAAGGGAGGAAGCCGACCCCAAGGAGCTCAGACCTGGGGCAAATTTTTATAAACGTAAGGCTGCCGTTCTGCTTGCACCTTTGCTGTAAATGTGAACCTCTACAGTACGAGGTTAAGAGCTGGACTCCGTGGCTGACTCATCTAGCAGACTCAGAGCTCCTGTGGGCTGTGCAGAGAGAGAAACGCAAGGAGTAAAGGGATTAGATTGTATTGTAGGTTGAGAGCCAGTTTTGGTGGAGCGTTAATCTCCAAGAGTATCATTGCCAAAGTCACTTCTTAATGTAGCAGTTCAAGAGACAGCCCCTGTCTTAGGACCCGAGGCTAACCTATTTGATGTTACGCTACCAGTAGAGCAGGTGCCGGGTTTGAAATGTATATTTGATGTCTAGTGTTGAAAAGTGAATTGATTGAAATGCTGTCAGGCTGCATTTTGAATGATTGCGCTACTAATGTCACCTACAGGCATCTTGATGGACATTCTGCCATACACAGAATACAGTAGGCTGGAAATCATCATTTGCAAATCATCACCTTTGAAAGTACAACTACCAATTCAGCTGGAAAAAAAAAAAAAAAAGGAATTGGAAACATGTTGAAGAAACATTAACCTGAGGAAGTGAGCAAGTCAGAAACACCAAATATTTAGGCTCATGGATTTCTCATTATGGGAATTTTCAGCCTACTGTATTTCTTTTGGGGTGTTGCATTTCAAAACCTGTATTTTGTTTGATAATATACTTCTACCACAGGAAATCTAATCAGGTTGTCTTCTAAGTTTTTAATGATATTCATCAGCATGGCACTTCGGGGTTTTGTTCATTTATGAAAGTAGTTTTACAAAATCTGTCACTATGCGTGAACGTGACAAAATTAGTAGTAGAACACTGGCATATCTTTGAAAGGACATGGGGATTTAGCTAAATAATTGGCATTGAGATTAATGAGAATTTAGTGTTTAAATTCTATAGTTGATCATATAAATCACAGCTCTGACCTGTATTTTCTTGCCCCTGACACCAACTCGGGTTAGAGTTTATTAACATTCATGTCACAGAATAGAGGTAAGCAAGATTTCCTTATTTCCAGTAGCTATTATTCTCCATAAAAGTAGAATTCTGCGATTAATTTTACATCAATCTGGAGATTAATTTTAGCAATGTGGTAAAACCATTGGCTAATAAGTGCTCTCAGAACCAACACCCCAGAAAGAGGAAGAGGCAGGACTAAGGAAACATCAGTATTTCACCACAGTCATCTGCTATCGTCAACTTACGTTAGCTAGGCACCAATAATGCTGAAGACTTTCTTCAAGTACTCTTCTGTCAAATTTTCTGAAAAATTTGGTGTGAATTTATTGAGTATATGCTTCTAAAAAACAACAACAACAGAAACTGGGATGCGGGCTAGATGTTCAACTGTTTTGTTTAGAAATACCTTTTTTTTCAGATACCAGTGTATTTATATATATCCCCAAAGAAATTATGCTCTCCTTGAGGATTACAGAACACAGCATCTCATCTAGAAGAACATTTCAAATTCTATATAAATTTGGCATTGCATCAGGGAAACTCTACCCCTTCCACTAACAAATGGGGACAGGGAGGCCGTTTTGAATCTGCACAAAGTCACACAGCTGGTTAGAGTGCTGTGCCTAAACAAAACAAAAAGATTACGTGTTGAAGCAGGAACTGCTTATACAGGTGCAAAACCAAGTAGAATCGGTAACAGACTTGCCCCTAGCCTCTCGAAAACCCATGCTCGTGGGCCTGAGAAGTCTTCAACTTTGGTGCAAGAGCCCTGAGCAGAGTTGTACCATGCGTAGCAGCGAAATGTTCAAGCAGACCCTGTTTTTCTTGAGCAAGGAACACGGGACGGGGCCACAGAGGGGCCAGACCTTGACTAAAGGAAGGCTGGCTGGGGGCTCTCCTGTTGCATTACATACTTATTGATCTTGAATCCTAAAAAGGGCCACTCCTCAGGGAGCAGCAAGAGCAGGGCTTCTCCAAGGAGAGAACAAGCTGGGAAATGAGCGTAATCTGACTGCAGTCCCACATGGTCTGAACGGGACTGGACTGGGGTCCACTGACAGTCCCAGACAACGTGAGATAAATAGTCAAGTGCAAGATCCTCCCAGGGACCCAGCCAAGAGAAGAGGCTGGAAAAGGGTCTGTGACACAGGTCTAAGGTCCACTCAGGACACAGGGCAGGAGGCAAAGCTACCTTGCATGGCAGGTCTGGAGTCCATCCCAGAAAACCAGTCAGCAAGCCAGAGCAGCAGATGGATGGCACAGGAACACCGAGAACTTGGCTTAGGGGACAGCTAGGTGCCCGAGGCTGAGCTGAAATGGGGCTCCTGGACCTGCTGGCGAGGGTTGTGGGTGGGGATCCCAGGTGAGCCTCACCAGAGCCACTAAGGCCAACCAGGGCCCTGACACAACCCAACCTATACTTTGGAAGGAGACGGGAGTCTAAAGCCCCGTTTAAGCAAGAAACGCTGCTGCTTACCGAAGACCTAGGGTTTTACCTTTCAATAAAAATATACACCCGCCCTTATGCTGAAAGGCTGGCTTCTGGCCAACAAAAGATCAGGTGTTTCTTCAGCACATGATGTCACCTCCCACACAGGCATGTGTTGGGGCAAAAAAAGTTCTGCCCAAAGGGTGATGGGTAGTCTTTCCTCTTACTGGTCTACTGGGTAAACTGCAAAAAGCAGTTTAACGAAGAAGAGTTTAAATATAGAAATATGTATATAAGACAGTCAAAAAATGCACCCAGGTTTACATTTTTTTTTGTTCCTCTCCCTAAATTAAGCCTTAAACCATTATCTCCTATTAAAAATTGGGTAAAAATCTTTCATGAGTAAGTGGTATGCTCATTAGCTTGTTTGTCAGTTTAAACGTAAACAAAATTAATGGCTTCTAAAGGAATCTTCAATATTTAGAAATTAGCTGGCTGCCTGATCACCGAGAATTTGTATGCACATTCTCTTTCACTGATCTGCTCTTTCAACATCAGGAATGGTAACACTCTGGGAACTGTTTACCCAAGATCAGCGTGGTTCAAGTGTTACTTAGGATCTCAGTTAGGATTTCTCGGTTCTTAAATGTTTAGTCCTTGGGGGAAAGTGAAAATGACAGCAGGAAGAACCTGGAGGTACTAAGTGCTGCTGAAGCTGGCACTTGATGACAGGAAGGGAATGAACACGCCAGGCACGACGTTTTATGATACAGCAAACAGGGAAGTTTGTATTAGATTCTATCAACTTTTGCTGTGCCTTGAGCAGGTCTGAAAGGAAAGAAACAAACTGATGAAAGTTACAGGGTACAAAAGCGAGAAGAGTGCACGGAGGGCGGGAAGTTGGGAATATGTGTAAAAAGGAAATAAACATTTTGGGGGGGGGAAAGGAAGGAGATTTGTCACCCCTCTCATGAGAACTATTGTAAGCGATGGTTTTGCAGTTCAGATGAGGAAGAGCATGTTCCTTCCTCCCTCGCCCCCAGTCCCACCAAAGGGAGCCACTTTGCCCAGGGGGGAACGGCTTTGGCAGCCGATGATCTGAGCCTTAGGTCAGAAGGATAAATAGAGTAATTTTCTCAGAAGTAAGGCAGGCAACCAAGGGTAGGGTGTGTGGAAGTAGCGTGCAAAAGCCACCTTTGGGTGGCCTAGGACTTTAGAAGGGCATCTACTACGCGAGTAAGTGATCCTCTCGTAAGAAATGCTAGGAGCCATGGATTCTTGTTTTCAGAAAGTTAACGTCAGGTTGATTCAGAGCCGCGAGGCCCGTGTGGGCATACTGGCCTGAAACACGAGTACGAGCACCCCAGCTCCGAGCACTCACGCAGAGTTTGGACACGTGGAAACCGGCAAACATCTTGCTGACCCTGCTTTAGGTAACCTTCTTCCAAACCTGTATAGACGTTCCATGCGGTTGAGGTCCTGCCCTCCTGGGCAGTGTTACCAAGCACAGATTGTGGACCTTTATTTCCTGCTCCCATCACTTGCCCTCGGTCAACGTTACAGCAGGGTGGTAACCCACGGCAGAACAGAAAGGCTGTAATACACTCTTCCAGAAAGACAAATGCTTTCTGAGGCTTGCATGTAGCTACAGCACAGCCGTCCATCCATCCCTCCCTCCCTGCATTTGGAAGCAAGTTGGCTTAGTAAGGATTCAACAACAAAAGACAGTTTGCTCTCCCTTTCAGGTGGGTTATCCTCTTCCTCAGTGGATCAAAGTCCCCTCTCCAAGCTGCAGTCGTTCTTGGAAAATGCTACCAGGGGAAGAGCAATGCCTGCCTTCCCTGTGTTACTTTCACGATAAAATTGTAAAGCTGTGACACTCTGAGCAGGCCACGGATTCCACAGGCCGAACTGTAAACACTACAGGAATTCGAGGTCCTTGACATTTCACGGAAAGCAAAACCGTGAGACTGAGGAAAACAAGCTAAAGGCTAAGTTAAGATATGTCTACCAGCTCCTAAGAAAGATCAGTTCAAATAAGGAACTGCAGTCGCAATTTCCTGCTTGATTGTCGCTTTCTTCCAGTGAAGAAATAGTCTGCTACTGGCCCCTGTCAGGAACAAATTACTTTCCCTTCACTGCCAACTCAGCTCCACACGCCCTGCGCAGAAGAGAAGCAACGCTGCAAAAAGCCAGTTTTCCCCAGAGGATATGAACTACACAGACTGGTAATCTGCACAGATCATTTTTAAGGGGTAACTTACTCCTCTATACTGCTCTCAGTAAACACAGGGTAAGTGGGAGTTTTGTCCTAAATTAATTGGAAAAAAAAGTGCCATGCAACTTTTTGCATAGGAATTCTCATCAACGAAAATTTTTAATCCCATGAGAGCAAGCTTTAAGGAGGGCTAAGACAGAATCTAAATCCAACCATAACAGAAATGTGGTGAAAGCATCTTGGTATTTTAGCTTGTGTTCTTGGACAGATGCAATCAGTACGAATACAAAAAATATTTTTTGTAATTAAAATTAATTACAAAGAAACACATTTTGAGGCATACTAATTTAAGCCTTCCAATTTGTTTGCTTTTAGGGTGGGCAAGATACAGTCAGCAAAACGCAGGCATTCTGCTCAGGACTTCCTCACCTTATCCTTTCAAAAGATGTTATGCGTATGAGAAAAAGGGAAAATTGTCAACAAAGAGGGCCCAAAGTGCAGGGCACTCTCACTGGAGGGCCATTCCGAGTTTATTCTATGGCGCAATCCAAAAGTCCTTAATTCAGCAGGCAACATCAATGGTAGTTTCCCTGAGGAGGGGAATGTCCTTCGGAGTTTGGGATTTTAACCTTAAGAAATAGTTTTAAAAAACTGAGAGTAAAATCACTAGAGCTATGATGTAAGCTTTAAATTCATTCCCTTATCAAAAAGATTTTCCTCTTCAAATGTAAATATCCTAGTTACTCGCTTCGGAGGTGTACTTTCATGCCTTGCTTTTCTTCACCGGATTTGCTCAGCCTAAATGAACATTTATAACTTTACTGTATCTATCAGGCTTTAGTAAGTCCAGATTCGGACAACTCTTGCCTGCTTACTCAAGTTTCTGGACTTGTTCTCTCCTAGGCAGAGAGTAACTCGATCCATGCATCCTGTTGATTCTTTCAATATCTAAAATTAGCACTGTGCACGCACGCTTCCTCTACCTGGCGGCGTGCTCCCCGACAGAACCGGGGGCAGGCACTCACGCACACGCTGGGTGCAACAAAGGCCCAACTGTTGCTTTTTTGACAGGAGAAACCGGCCATTTTCACCTTTTACTTTATGCACAAGGAAGAGATCCCACCCCGCTCTCACATTCAGCACACGACAAGCATTATTTTGTTCAGCTAAACGCTGAGAACGGTAACGTGGTTTCTGAGCACAAGCGGTGGCACCCATCCTAACGTATGATTACCAGTACTTGTGACTCTGACAAGTCCAGGCGTGGTAAAAATTACATGGCGGTCACAGGACTGCACAGTTGGAAAGGTTAAAGAGAATCCCGCAGCCTCTCATTCCTCTGCTTCTCCGCTCTAATCTTCCGTTCTCGCGAGGATCTCTTGGGACACCTCCGCTACAAAAACGTTTGTCAGAAAGCGGAAGGCAACCCAATGGGAAACATCAGTGAACCTGTGTTTACTTTATTTAGAAGTGACACCCCATCCCTGTCCCCTGGGGCACAACTTCTTTTCTAGACATGACCTCAGAGATGTGCTACACGCACCCCGCACAATTTATCACCATGCTGCCTATAATTAGGTTTGTTAACATACAGCCTAGCGCAGTCTTGTTGACTGGGAACTTAATCAAGTTACTATTGAGTTCTTGTATGCATTGCTTCGGGTGACTGTTTTACTTGTAGAATTATAGCTGCGACCAACGTGAGGAAATTAGCTCTGGACACAAGTTTTTTACTTTTTTCCCCCCCTACATGTGAAAATATTTAGCAAACAGTGACAATGATGGAAAACAGTAGGAAACAAAATGTTCTACATTAGTATAAAACATGAAAAATGCAGCAAGGACCCTCAGTGGTACAACATGTGTTATGCTGGCTGGCAGTCCATTAGGCTTGATAGACATTTCACTTACCTAAGTCAAATATAACAGTCTAGTATTCATTAATATAAGAAGGGGGTTGTGGAATCAAGCCTACCATCTGGTTAGAACGACAGAATAATCTACAACTCATGATTAGGTCTAAGGAGTGGAATTTCACTTTAATCTTTTTCATTGCTCGAAATTTCCATCTGCGCAGTACGGCACATCATTTTTCTTCAAGACAAATGTGCTGTTTTTCATGTTCCAAAATTAGATCAGAAGAAAACGATTAATCATGTCATGGCCTGGGAAAGGAAACAAAGCCC
>NW_008825162.1:6652031-6666234 GCF_000699105.1 Pygoscelis adeliae
ACTTCATCTTTTCCTCCTCTCTCTCTCCCCCCCTCTCCACCCCCTCCCATGTGCCCCCTGGCACAGGACGACAGATGGTGACCTGTTTGCATGTGACACCGTAACTGAATCTAAACTCAAGGAAACAAGTCACCGGGCTGCAAATTAGTGAGACCACACAACTGTCAGGTGGCAGTCCCCTTTGACAGTTGTAGGCCATTATAGGAACATTGATGTTTTCGCAGTGTGACAAAAAGGAATCCTTTTTGCAGCAGACCTGTCTGTCAGCTGGCTCTCAAGTCATAACAAATCCCTGGCACTCAGCTGAGGCTGAACATTCGCAGCGTCAGGAGGATGATAAATGACCTGCAGGGCTTTGAAGTGCCTTGGCAGTTCAGATGGGTCCGCAGTGCTGACAGAGAAATATACACAACAGCGTAACCAATAATGAGAACATTAAACATTCCTTTTGTGACAGGCTGACAGAAAAACCCAGCCTCACATCAATCATCTTTGGAGATATAACCTTGACAATTAGCCCCCTCTCTGATACTCAGAGTAACCTTTTTTTTTCCCCTTCCCCCCTCCTTTTTTTTTTTTCTTTTCTTTTTTTTTTTCTTTTTCCTTTTGCCTGGCTTATCTTCCATGATCTTTTTTCTGGCATGGCAGAAAGGGAAAAAACAGCAGAAGGGGGAAAAAAAAAGCCCACATCAAAAAAGATCTTTTCCTTTTCCTCCATGCAAAAATAAAATATGCCAGGACAAAGTTTATTTGATGGACTTCCACCTATTTCCCTTTAGGAGAAAGGAATATATTTTTTGCCCTATCTACCAAAGCATCTGTCACTACAAATACTCCTAAGCAGAATTTTGTTTACATTTTATGCTTATTTTGTTCCTTAGGTTTTTTTTTTCCTTCTCCAACTCTTACATTCATATAAGTGCACTCTGTTTTCAAGCATCGTTTCCACTTGTAAGAGTGCGATGATTAAGCATACGACTGTCCCCTTGTTACTGTATTCCAGGACCATTCAATGAAATAGATAGAACCTCAGCTTCTTCCCATAATCTTGTGTTTTCTTCTTTTTTGTATGTGCCTGTGCACTCGTTTGCCGTTTTTTAAATCCTTTTACAGAGCAAAAATAATCTTCAAAGGACAAATGAAAGGTGCAGCTAACCTTCCTGAAAACTAAACACTTAAACGCCCCTCTGGAATCATTCTCACCGAAGAGCCGGGATGCATCCTGGTCTCGAGGACGCTCGCTCCGCTCACAGGGAATAGCTCTTGCATTACCCAGCATGGGATCGGCTGAAATTCCTCCTGATGCACACGACTGACTTCTTAGCTCAGTGGCTCTCCTGACGCCTGAGGGGTTCGGGCAGTGGGGTCAACGGGAGGGGTCTGTGCTTTGTGAGAGGTGAATTAGGCTCCTGGGCGCTTTCTGCACTCCTTCCCGGTGGCCTTGAGTCTCCCAAGTCACTAGTTCAACCCCACGCAGAGGTTTCAAAGGAGCCTAAGTACCCTTGTGAAATAGCCTCAATCATGAGCGAGGTTCAAAACGGTGTTTGTTGCAGAGGTTTTAATCTGGAGAAATGCTAATAATGTTGAAAAAACCCCTTCTGCCATTGAAATTAGTAGCAAATCCTCTAAGGTGCGCTGTGCTCAGGTCTCTGTCTCCCTGTTCCTGAAGGTATTCCTGTTTTGCTTATGCAACGACAAACATGCACTCTTGCTCTCATTGAGTACAGCACAGCTCGAACACTTTGATGTGAAGTTAGGGTAGTGAAACAGATTTACGCACAACCAAGCACTTGTAAATTAAAAAAAGCTGGGTTTCTAACCCTGAAGTAAAGCCTGTCCCCAAGGCCCGTTTTCCTACGCATACTTTAAGGTCCCTCTGCAATGCTGGTGTAGTGGAAAGAAGATTAAAAGGAGAAAAAAACCAAGGCCTTCAACCTTCAATACAGTTATAGAAGAGCCAGCTACAGACCCAGATGACGCTGCTGAAATAATATATTCCAGAGTCTGTCAGCTGAGTCCTGCTGCTGTCAAAGTATGTCCCGTGCACGTGGCCACAGCTGTTGACTTCGCTATTAGAAGAGGTCAGCGTGAAGGAGAAAAGAAAGGTATTAGAAAGATGATCAACAGTAAGTGGCAAAAACCGTTCAGCAATTGCATGGCCTCATTTGTACTCTGATTATATTATTCTGATAAAAAGACAAACCATGCAGTGCCCGTTTCATAAAACAGCAATGGAAGATTGGCCTCTCCAGGACTGTGAGGAGCCATATCACTCTCAAGTAAGTACTTTTAAGAGACCAGGCTGACAACACTGTAAATAGAAAACTTCTCTTTGCCTCCGTTATACCTGCCTAGTGGCTGCTGACCGACTGTCTTACAGCACACGGAAAACATACTGTGTTACCACATCGCATACCCTACCTGGGGGGACTGGAGTCAGACGTCATGATTGCAAAGTCCTGCTCAGGCTTTGGAAAGCCCAGCTGCGGTAGCGCTTGCCCAGTGCGGGCTGAGGTTCCAGCAGAGCCCGGCAGCGAAGGACTATGCATTCAACAGCAAGCGTCCTCTCTCTTTCCTCTAGGTCTGAGACCGGTTTCTTGTGACAAAGGGACGTCGTTCAATCTTTGGCTTCTCTGCTGAGAGAATGAAAAGTTAATTCACACCACTGATTTCCCAAAGATGGATTCCTTAACTCATTAAAACTACCGCTCTGCTTGTTATGAGCCTGTCTCACAGCCAGAAGACCTTTTCTCACCATGATGGCTGGTACAAAGGTGTTGTGGTTTAACTCGGCAGGCAGCTAACACCACACGGCCATTTGCTCACTCCCCGCCCCCCCCCGGTGGGATGGGGGAGAGAATCAGGAAAAAAAAGTAAAATTCATGGTTTGAGATAAAGACAGTTTAATAGGACAGAAAAAGAAGGGAAAATAATAATAATAATGATAAAAGAATATACAAAATAAGTGACATACAATGCAATTGCTCACCACCCGCCGACTGATGCCCAGCCAGTCCCCGAGCAGCGGTCACCGCCCCCCGGCCGACTCCTCCCAGTTTATGTACTGAGCATGACGTCCCATGGTATGGAATGTCCCTCTGGCCAGTTGGGGTCAGCTGTCCTGGCTGTGCCCCCTCCCAGCTTCTTGTGCCCCTCCAGCCTTCTCAGTCGGTAGAGCATGGGAAGCTGAAAAGTCCTTGACTAGTGTAAGCACTGCTCAGCAACAACTAAAACACCGGTGTGTTATTAACATTGTTCTCACCCTAAACCCAAAACACAGCACTGTACCAGCTACCAGGAAGAAAATTAACTCTATCCCAGCCGAAACCAGGACAAAAGGGAAGGGCACTCTCAGCCTGCACACTGTACCTGTGCGATCTCTCACGTGCTTGATTTCAGTCTTGTTTCACATACCTTCAAAGAAATGGCCATACTCCACTTTTTTAAATGCCAGTGTACATCAGTTCCAGGTCTGCCGGACAGGGTGGATAATACCATCCCCTCTGCAGAGAGGAGCACAGAGCGGGGAGCCAGACGTGCATGAGACACTCACAGAGCTCCATCCCCCTCACAGTCAGGCTCTGGTCAAAGCAGGTGTGATTGTCAACCCATGATCACTGAGGGCTCGGGAAGTACATCTTCCCGCTTTCCTAACCCACTCTCATGTGATGCTTTATGGCCTATCCTACAGCATCATCTGTAACCGTGTTTGGGTACTAGCTGCTGCTGATTGAATCTATAAAGGATCTTTGTAAGATAAATGCGCAGAGTAAATGAATGCTTTCCTGCCAGCAGCCTTCTTCCCTTCCACACGCCTACCTGCAGAAGAGGACAGGCTGCTTTCAATACTTTTCAGGGAGGAGAGGGGTGAAAAACTCCCTCTTCACCGCTAGCGAGGACCGGGCAAGGAGCCCCATGTCTTTTGCAACTAATGTTACAGAGTTTACCTTGTAGAAGACCATGGCTTTAGGAGTTGATGGATGCATTCAGATCCCACCCTAACAGGACTGTCAGTGGAAAGGGATGGAAGGCCTATGCCATATGCTGAGAACGGAGGTAGACGTAACCATCCACTCGTTTTCTTCTGATCGTGTTGGAGGGCTGAGCAAACATCTGGCACGCCCAAAGATTTGAGAGGCCCCAAAACCGGACTGAGGCATAAACCACTAGTCATCACAAAGGCTAAGGAAAGGAGGAGTCTGGAGAAGCTATTTGGCTCCTCTGCCAGGTCAGGCAACCATCGTTTGTGTTGTCTATTTGATGAAATCTTTAAGAACCAAATCATGCTGGAATTATATGATACTAATCAAATCTCCTGGGCCATAATTCTCACTCTGACATTTTATTTGGCTCACAGCCTTGAGTTAATCACCACTCCCTGCCTCAGTTTCCTCACAAACAGGAATGGATGCATTCAAATTATACTCACCTGAAAGGCGAGCTGTAAAATTTAATTAAGCCCTGAAAAGCACTCTGCAATTGTGAGATGAAAAGGTGCCATTAAAGGCTTCTAGTATTATATTTCACTAAGACTCTCAGAAATATTTTGGATGGAGTTAAAGAGAGAAAATAAAAGGGGAATAAATCATAAACATTGCAGAATAAACGCTGCCCGCCCCTTCTTATCTGTAACTCACAAGGCATATAGATTACATCTAAATAATCCTTTGTATGAAAAACTGTCCATACATTTGCACGCAAGATGTAAGGACAACGCTGGTTTTATATGAAAGGGAATATACATGTTTCCTTGCACACCCTCGGTGAAGTTAAAAGGGTTAATAAAATATAAGTTGAGATCAAAAGAAATCTGAGGTGACATTTTGGCCTTGAGGCCTTCCCTTGGCTGTGGGAAAACAGAACGAGGCTGCTCTGCAACCTACTCGGCTGAAGTACAATTAGTGGTGTTTTCAGACTGCATGTTTTTTCCTAGGTTAAATCCGTATAGATACGAGCATATGCAGTGAAAGCACTGTGAATGGAGTTTTTCCACTGGAGAAGTACTAACAGTGTTAAAGATGGAGACAACCTGAGAAAATCCAAAGTTATGTAATTAGGAGGTTATACCCGCCCAGATCAGAACCAGATAAAACATTAAAATCATCATTATGAAATGCACTCAAAAGGGAAGGGCTTGGTGCATGTGTGTGCAGCTGTAGTGTCACGCACACGTCCTGAGGACAACTGGAGGCAGTTGGCCTTTCATCTTTTGACTCAAGACCTCCCCAAGACCTATGCGTTACAGCCTGAAGAACCACACACTCTATCAAACATCGTTATTTACATAACACATGGCAGGGAGTGGTTATGGAATAAATCAATACTTTGTGATATTTGTTACAAGCCACATGGCACAGCTGAGCATTTCTAAGGCCTTACCCAAGGTCTGGCTTAAAGGGAGCTCGTTACGGCTATATTAAAATTGCCTAATAAGTGAGGTTCCCAGAGAACTGCACTGAGCCATTTTTTTTTTTTTCCACTGGACTGTAGCCTCTTGAGGGCAGGGCTTTCATTTACAGACAAGCTCCTGATCTGACCCTCTCCAACACAGACTCTTTTTCTGTGCAAACTACAAGCTGATCTCCTTTCCCCACTGCCCCCCTCCCAATAAAACTGATTCCTAAGCATAGCTATGATTACAGCTGTAGACAATTGCTCTAGGTTCAGTGATATACCTCGTAAAAAAAGATAAACATAATTGTTCAACACTGAGACTCTGCCCGTTCAGACCCCTGCTTGGAGATAGCAGTGTGGCTACACAGTGAAACAGTCTTCCCTTAGGTCCCTTGGCTAGGAGGTTTATGTGAAAGCGGAACTTCCAGAGCATGATGAAGATGTAGGTACCTATCTCTCTTTATCGAGTATTTGAAGAGCCTAGACACCTAGCTTACACACAGGCTAGATGCCTGAAGTCTGACTTTGTGAATGCTGAATACCCTGGCACAAAAAGCTTTGGGCATCATGACAAGCTCTTGTACAAACAGCACCATTTTGGTTTAAATACTGTCTGACCATCACTTTCCTGTGGTCTTAGAAATTAGACTTTGGTTTAAAAACACAATCAGGGAACCCAGCTAACCTTTCCAGTTTCATTCTGCCAAAGCACGTTCATTAAAATCTCCAGTTTGGTGAAGACTATGTTTTAGAACGCTAACGATGCTTAAAATACGACATTATCAGTTCCAAACACCAGAACAGCTGAATGCATGACAACACTCAATAAGCTGCAAATTCACTGGGACAAAGCCCGCGCTTTCACTTTGTGTTTGCTCAGCACCTAGCACCTGGTTCACGATTAGGCCCAATAAAGTATCTAAAATACAAAGTGGCAGTAATTGAGAAATATGACCCATTATACTGGGGATATAGCTATTAAATAATAATCTAAAAGCCACTAAATAAAAATTCCTCTCAGAATGCAAGAGACAACTTGTGTTGTGTAAGAAGAAAAACAGTAAACAAAGTATCTCATTATGTTCTTTCTTCTATAGTAAGAACATAGGCGATCGCAAAAGGTAAGGAAGAGCAAGCAATTCATAAAGACATGTCAGTCCAGTAAGGAATCTCCACTGAAGCCAAACAAGTACAGGAAAAAATAACCTGCAAGAACCGTGAGGTTGCATAAGGAACTTGCCAGACAAACTCTTACTAAACTGCCGAACAGCTAAATTTAAAAAAAAGGAATCAATGTACGATACATTACATGTTAGTAAATCATTTAATGGAAAGTCACCTGAAATATTCAACTATGTTTGTTTGGATGCTAGCATAAAACTGGGTCTAAAAACGTTAAAAATTCAGCCTTTTCTTTATTCTGTTGCTCAGAGTTCACACATTAGTCATCTGCTGCCTCAGCTACATCAACATACCTTTTTATTTTTGGTCTCTCAGCTTTCTTACTCTCTTTCAATGGCCATTTCAAATATTTTTCTCTTTTCATGCTCTTCCTTCTCAGCTCCTTGGTTTCCACTTTTTATAAATCAAGTTCAAAACACCATTCTAGAGCACCACAAAACACTGCCCACGGACCTCTCTCTTTACTACTTCTTTCGCTATTTCTGCTCCTTAAAAGAACTATCGGGCTTGTTTGGACTATCTGAGTCTTCTTTTCCTACTGTGGTCTTCATGTTTTCATCTATGACACGAAGTATGTTTGTGACAGCTTTGAATTCACTTTTGCTAGAGGCTTCCCGTAGAAAACTCACATGTTCAATTGTGCAACCATGCCCCCGCTCCCTATTTATGCTATTTCATACCTTTGAGATGCCTGTAGACTTAAGTCTTTCAGAGCAAAGCAAGCATTAATTGACATCAGCAATTTCCATTGAGTAGTCTTATGCACGTCCACAGTGTCATGTACGCTAACCATACACAAACCCCTAGGAATAAATGTTCTGAGGGAACTGCCCCTTGGGAAATTCGCAGAGACTGCGTTAAACTCAAGTTTTTAATATTTAAGTAATATTTTAAAACCACTGATCAGGTGATATAAAGAGCTGATACAATAATTAAATTTGCAGATGATACTAAATCAGGAAGTGTTGCAAACGTAAGTGAAGACAGAGAAATAACACAGAGGACCTGAGAAAGCTTAGAAATAAGAGCAGGAAATAACAAAATGAAATTCATCCGGGAAGCATACAAAGGTACAGTACATCTGGGGGAAATATTTCAAAATTAAATACCAAAAGTAATCCGATCTTGTGGTTCAAGGTGTAAACTGATTGCCACAGCTGAAATAATCCTCTCAACCCTCCTGCTCAGCAACATATAACTGGCAAGGTACATTACGAAGGGTTTTGAAAGATCAGGCACAAGTTATTTTTGGAGGCAGGATGCCTGTCTCTTACAGAAAATCCTCTGCAGCATCTGTATTCAGAGAAATAGCCAGGTTCATTGAGAGCACATTCCCACTCTTGGGCAAGCAAAATATTTGCTTACCTCCCCCCTTTTCATGCCCAACAGCTACCTCCATCTCCCGGTTTGTATGCTTACCGACAATTCAGCGCAGACCTATGACACAGTGCCAGTGGTACTAATGAGTTAGAACAAGTTGAAAAGAACAGGGGAAGGGGATGCCAGGCTAGTTAGAGGGTGAATTATCTGGGCTCTTAGTATTCCCGACCTCTGAGAGACTGCCTCAGCTACTTTTCACTCTCAGCGGCCACAGGGACTGCTGTACCAGACAAGCAGTAATATTGTCAGAAACACAGATACTCAGTTGATGTCAGTCAGGGCTTTTCTGCTGACTTCAAAGAGAATAGCAAATTTAATGTGAGTTTGCAGTGAAATAGGATATTGAAATGCTTCAGTGCAGCTTAGTTTTCCATCCTCAGGCTCGCCACAATCAGGAACTAGAGAAGAGATGAGGCTTTGTACGGCACTGATAAAACCACAGCAAATATATCACAAAGCTTTGGCCCTTGCATGCCATCAACTCATAGAGAAGCTGGAAGGAGTTGAATGGAAATCAATAACAATGAAGGATCTCAGACAAATGGACTTTGAAGAAAGTCACTGTCTTCTTTGGTTACACATAAAACAAAAGACAAGAAGTGACATTAAAATAAATAAATTAATGATAAACCTATAGCAAATCAGTCTCTCTCTCTGCTTCATAGCAGAGCTTCTGCTTAGGAATTAGCTTCCTAGTACAGATCTAAATAAACAGCACATATATCCTTACACATTCCCTACCCTGTTTTTCCTAGATAAACAATCTGAACAAGAACAAAATTAGAGACTGAGTCATTGGTTTCACCACTCATTCAGATCTGTTCATTGTCTAACCGCTCCCCCCCCCCCAATGTGTTCAGTTGATACAATTTATTATGAAATTCCAGAGGTGCGAATGGCTGGACAATAGCCTAAGGAGCCTTTGCAGCTGGATTACCTCCCGTCACTGAAGTGCGGTATGGTTCCACACAGGCCAAGAACAGGATTTCATAGAAATTAAATTGAGATTGAGTATCTTTTCAAAAAGATTTGCTGTACCGTAAAGAACAAATCATACACTTTTTCACAAGAATTTTTGAGTCAAGTTTACAGTTTGTGTCAAGTTAAGTTGACAGCCTTTACTTCCGTCTGATCAGTCTGAAGCAAGTAGTCTCCTGCGGTGCAGCTATCCTTAAAAAGTCATCCTGAAACATGTGAAACGTCCGTTCCTTCCTGGTCTCATGGAAATTAGTTTTCTGAGGGTATTTCTGATAGCAAATGGAAGGAAACAAAAAAGATAAAACAATTTTTCCGAATAATCTGATTATAACTGTTGTCAGCTTGTCACACTGGCGTGGGTTGGAAGCTCCAAGGAGAATATGTTAATGGGACTAAAAACATCTAATTAAGAGACTGTTAACATGTAGGTACCAGGGGGATAAGATGATCTCTAGTTAAGGACAATACTTGGACCTTAAGTGATCTGTGGTCTGTTCCTCACTGTGCCACATGCTTCCTGTACAAACCCAAACAAATGGCTTTATACAAACCTTAATTCCAGGTCTGTAAAGCTAGTACTTTGTCAGCCATGCCTATTCGTGCCGCAAGCTATGTACATGTACAGTGTATCTCACAATAGGGGACAGATTTTGAACAGAGGAGAGAAGGTATTTCCAAAGCAGATAATACTATTACAGGCAACTGGCACTGTCACACTTCATTAGGCGTGTATGTCTACAAAATCTTCTCCAACCAGAAAAGGGAGAAGATCTGCGGTTTGCAATCTCTGGACCAACAATTCGTTATGAATCACTTTGGGTGGGCTGAACTTGCACATAATCATCAAAACCTATGCAAAGGTTATGGGTAGCACCATTATGCACAGTCAAATAGCTTTGGCTCTCCATGGCACGTAGGTTTTCCAGTAGTCACGAACCCCCACCCTCCAACAAGCTCTTTATAGTATATAAGAAGGTTAGGCATGAAGATGGAAATGCAATCGTGATATAATGGAGGGTGGTGCCTGATACTATCAGGGCTTTTAATATTAGTCTCATTGCTGCAGGGTCTGAGCACTTCCAGCTCAAGATGGGTGCTGGCATCATCCAACTGTCTGATAGAGAGACCTGCAGGCAAAGTTGTGGTTATGAAACTTGAGATGAGCAGATCTTCTATCTGTATAATGAGCTAATTAAAAATTAATTTAAGCATAGTCTGTATAAAGTGCTGAAGCATATGATGTGGGGTATAAGCTTATGCTGGATTTGACAACCCACAGCTGCTACTGCATATTCAGTGTTTTTGGACAAAATTATATGCTCCTTCTGCCAGACTCCAATGAGAATTTTCCCTCACTGAGCACTTCAGGATCTGACTCCAGGATGCAGACTGAATGGTTAGTCCATGTGATTACGTGCAGAGATAAGAGCTCAGATCTAGAGGTCGTTTGGCTGCGTTTGCACAACCACGATGTTTCTTAGACCGTGCAATGTTCTATAAAGCGAGCATGGATACATCCGCTGTCCTTCCCCGCCATTCCTGGTTCCAGACTTTCTTCACGCTGAGCCAGCTTGTGTGTCTCAGCACTTTTAGTGTTGATGTATCCATAAATGGGATGAAAATATCTGTATCAGTAATAAGCACAAAAGGTATTTTGCCTGCAAGGCATGTAGGCTTCTGGAAACCACGTGGAAAGCTGAAAGGCAAGCTCTCATTACATTCCTCTGCCAATGAGTCTCAACTGGGACACAGATATACGTGAGGTGTCAGGAGCTGCGAAAGCAGAAATCAGAGTGGTAGGAGTGTACTCAGGAAGCCATGAAAGAGAAAGAGCTCCTACTATTCTCGCTCTCTTCTTGGACAGCTACCTACCACAAGCTGTAATTAAGCCCTGCCCCAAATCAGGTGCTAGTTATTGTACTGCAGAGACACTGGGACTAGTGGATTCTCCAATCTCTGTTTCTGACAGCCAGGCCAAAGCTATGATACGATACTATGACACTGCTTGCAGGACCAACTAGAGGAAGAGGCGTTCCCTTGCTTGTCTGTTTCTTAACAACGATATTGAAAGAGCCTAGGTTGAACAAGTACTGCAGTGGACTTGTTAAGAGAAAATTCTGTTTCGGTTTGAATGAGGACAACTGGATGGTTGCCTTGGCTTAGAGACTGAAAACCATATAAACATGAGTCCAGCTATATGAAGCAAGATAGGAATAAAAGGATTGTTTCTGAATATACTTACTCAATGTGATAATTAATTTTTGAATCTGAAAACCACCACTATCACTGATGGTTCACTAAACGTAGGTATGTCGGTAGTTTGTTTACTGTATTAGTAAATAAAACATTTTCCTTCTTGCTTAATAAGCATGTTAATTAATCATATAGAGATATAGCCTAGAAACACAATTAGGTAAGAATTATGCACAGCCACACTCACTTTTGTGGTGTTACCAAGTACAGAATCACTATGACTCTTGATAGGAAGAGCCTCAAACAGCCTGAGCAGAACAGAACAGCAATCGTGAAATAACACCCTACTAACCTGAAAAAAAAATTTGAATATTCAGGAAGCTTTCTCAACAGCAGGAACACATTTGGCCTTTACTCACCACCTTTATCCTGCCAGTGTTCCCAAAGCAGGAACAGCACAGAGGTGCCAGGATTCTCTCTGTGTTGCAGTGGAGGAGCCCAGGGATAGCGATCCTCTTGAGTTAAGAAAGAGAACCACGAACAACAGGTACACACAATATTTAATTTGAGAAAGAGCCTTCCATTATTCCCTTAAAAACTCAGTAGTAAAAAATCAGCGTAGAATAAACCCATGTTTAATTTGCTGATTCTAGCCAGCTACTGTGTATTGCTTATTGGATTCTCATGGCAGTTCACAAGAGGCTGGTTGGGGTTCCCATAAAAAAGCGCATCTGTATGTTTCATCAGTAGTACTGTCAGCATGTTACCTTTGGTCTGTGCTACCTACAATGACTTTTCATAAGATTTCAAACTGAGATCATAATCTTTTTTTTCTTTTCCTGGCCTATTTACATATACATCCAGGATGAAGACCGTAATCATCAATTACAGCTCTCTGTCCCAATAGGACACTCCATAGAAAGGCCAGAGTTCATCTGCACAAGAGATGGGATCTCTTGCGGGCTCTTCAAGACTTCTTTATGAAACAAAGAGCTAAGTAACACCGGAAACCTTAGCATCTTTTGCTCTATGCACACAGTGCGTCTCTTTGACCTTGCTTGCTCTGCCATAAAACGGAATGACATGCAGATGATAGAGAGATGACCATCTTGTACCATAGTACAAGAACATATACAGAGCGGAATATATAGGAAGAGATTGGATAAAACATTCCTCCCCAATCCTTCCCCACATACACATGCCAAAGATTTGGTAGTCCTGACAATGAACTTAGTATTTACCAGATGAGACCTGATTGATGCCTTCTCTTTTGGAGCTGGTCAAATTTGTAATGATTGCCTCTTACAAAAGGAAGAGAAGCAATACATTTACTGTTGAGCGTAGAAATGTCATAAGAAGGAAGCAATACTCTCATGTCCTGTACCTCACACTTCAGACCTCTCTTTTGCATGATTTTCCCTTGTCACATGTATCGATTGGTGCTTTGTACAGCCCATTCTTTAATCTTTAGTCATTTCTCCGTGGAAATAAGATTTAAAGGATGACAAAATACACACCATGCCTATTCTTCCCTGCCAATTTTATACACAGAGAAATTTTAGTCAAAAACTTTTGGAGACCTGAATTCTCTTAGTAAATTTTTACACAATGCTGAATAACAAATTCCCCAGGAGCTGTCCGGAGTTCTCTTGCAGTCCAAACTGTTCAACGCAGACCCTTATCGCAACAGCTTGCCACAAGGAATGAGCAGAGCAAGGTTCCCATGGCAGTTTACTCAACTCACGCTCAAGAACAGTTTTGAAAATCCACAGTTCAATTGCCACAAATAGAGTTTTCCCCGTATTCTTTTTTTTTTCAGCTTCATCTGAAAGGGAAGAGTAAAATTATGTCACAGCAGCTTTGTTTTTAGGCTATGGTTAGATAGTTGGAGAGCAATTGAATCTTGTGTAGGGTCCATGCAACAAGGGCGAGAGGTTTGGGGTAGAACTTGATCAAAGACTTTTGATTTTTTATATCTTTCTCAGGCTCCTCTGACATGGCCTTTCAACCACACCTATTTTCGAATTAAACTCATGCTTCGAAACACTCCTTCAGTGTATCTTTTCAGAACACCCCTGTATGTGATGGATCCAAAGCACACGATGCCAACAACAGTCTTTTAGTTTCCATTTGCAGCAGCACCAATCTGGTGTATTGGGAATGTACAACAGCAGCAGCATTTACAGGGAAGACTTTAACTGTTTCAATGGATGGGGTAAAAAAAGGTGTCTTTTTATGTTGTATGTTTCTATACGCATTAAGCATATCTATATGTTTCTTCTTTTTTTCTCACCTGCTGAAGAAGCCATCTAACAAACCGAGGCCTAAACAGAAAGAGTGCAGATGCAGCTACGCTAAGGATGTGATTTCATGGTCAGCTTCACCTAGCTGAACTTTGAAACGCTACTGAAAGTGTTCCTTTCCACCTTCCTTTCCACCACCTCACCTGCCTCTCCTCCACGCTTTGTGTCAGCACACGTGGTTGCATGCCTCAGCAGTCAGCCAGATCCACTCCCCAGTGCAGCTGCCTGCACAGCTGGATGAGTGCTGCTGCTGACACAACAGCAAGGACAAGGGAGGACAGACACCCACCCTTTCACCACCTTTTCAGCAGTTTGGAAATAGATTAGCCATGGCTGATACAAAACTACACCCAAGTATCACCCCTTTTTGGTGATGGAAGGAAACAACAGATTCCCATGTTATTTGCCGCACAACAACAAATCACATTACCCATAAAGAATAAGCGTTTGGAATACCTGCCTTTATGATACCGTGGTCATTGTTAGTACAAATGGAAACAGATATAAGTCAGACAAACATTTGTTTCAAGAGATGGGACAATAAAGGGAAAAATTAAACCAAGTGAAATGAAATTCTAAGAGAAGGTTTTGTGGACAGAGAACTGCAAGGCTTCAACATTCATTTTTCATTACTTTCTCTTCTGCGTCTCTGAGAATGCTACTTCCAAAACTATATTTAATATTGGTGTCATGCTAATTAGTACTACATGAAAAGCTGGCTTAGGAGGCAGATCTAAACCAAATGGTGGAAAAGGCAACACAGTAGTGGCTTC
>NW_008825162.1:6666256-6666943 GCF_000699105.1 Pygoscelis adeliae
TTTGTTTCTTCCTATTATCCATCTCCCACTCTGCTAAATTCACAAGGAAGACTGCAGAAAAACTTCAAGAGGTGTAAAAAGAAAAGTCTAGAGGACTACAGAACTAATAGTCCAAACTCAACTTTTTTTTTTTTTAGAAACAGAAATTCTTACTATTGAAGAAAAAGAGTAATTTAAACCCATATCAGAGAAGGAATTAAATAATAGGAGAAAAAGGGACAGCTTCCTCCACAGCAGTTAGCGCTATCCATTATCAGTGCCAAGATATCAGATTAGATGGATCACCACTCTGGTCCTGAACGACAACTTCTATCCAACTCACTGCCCTTCACGTCACCGCCAGTGTCACGGTGCCTCAAGCCTTGATCCTGCAAGACAGCAGGATACAGACAGCAGCGCTCTGTTCTGCAGTAGGATACACAGCAGCAGTTCCCACGGCCGTCAGGAGGAGCTGCGTGGATACCTATTTCCAGGAAGGGTGGGGTGAGAGCACTTGGAATGCAACTACTGAAAGTTCAAGTCAACAGGTTTAGAAACTTGGCAAAGACAACGCAGACAAATAACTCAAGGTTTGCAGGGCACCTCTGTGACTGGTATAAATCAGGTGAGTACCGCTCAGTTCAAGGGAACCTGCCAATACACGACAGACGAGCACCCACTCCTTTGCAATGCTCCTCTGAATCTCAG
>NW_008825162.1:6666954-6713042 GCF_000699105.1 Pygoscelis adeliae
TCTTCCAGCTTTCTAGTGCTTCCTCCAGGCCAGGAAGAAGGTGAAAACAGTGCAAAACGTTCTGCCATTCTCAGTGCAAAGAAAAATAAAATCACATTTGATCATGAAAGTTGATCCCCCGTTTTCGCACAACAGCGAAGACAGGAAGAGGAGCTGTAAAAAAGAGTAAGGAACTTCCTCCCCTTCTTTCACATCCCCGCCCTCTAAACGCTTTCCTGCTGCTGCCAGAAATGAAAGTCAGGCCTGGATGAACCCAGTGGAGATACCCAGAGGCACCAGAGCATTGCTGGGCCCCTCCCAAGGCCACACCACAGTTCAAAGCCTTGAAAGGCTGCAGAACTCCCACCGTGCTGCAGTTCAGCTCCCCACACAAAAAGCTGTATACCTAGCAGCGTACTCTCTTCTCAGCACGTCTCTACTACGACAATAGGTCCATATCTTCTCTGCCTTCTACCAGTATCGTCACATACTGCTCCCATTGTGCACAAACGATGAGCATCTCTGCTCCTCCTGCCCGTTGTACCTCGAGCCGCAGGTCAGTGCCAGCCAAAGCTCTTTATTTGCTGAGCTTTACTGATTGCTTCTGCCCCAGCTCCCCCTTCCCATATGCTTACTTTGATAGCTGCCTTTCTACACAACAAGGTTGCCTCGAGGATTTTTGAGACAACGGACCCTGTAGTAAATGGGAGCCTTGATAATGCCAGAGAGATCAGCTGTCATGCCCTGAGATGTGATGTCACTCCATGCATGCTGTGCACGCACAGGTCAGCTGCATAACGTAGGCACTGAAGTGCCCTGTGCTGAAGCTAGCAAAATTACTTTCCTGCATATGCACAGTAGCTTTTTTCCTAGCAGCCACTGCCACCAGTGTCGAAAAAGCACCCAGCTGATGTGAAATAACGGAGAAAGCTTTTCTGTGAGCTTTTTGTGTGAAGCGTGAGATTTACTGGGCAGTTACAGAGGACATTTGGCAACTCCTTCACTGGCTGGTGGGATTTGGAGATGTCTCCACACTGGCACTGCAACAGACTGGACACCTTGCAGTCTTCAGGCCTACTGATCAAAATAAGCATGAAAGAAAGAGGTAAAACACGAATGAAACAAAGAGGTCAAAAGCAAACCAAACCTTTTCAAAACGTAGCAGAATTTCATCCAAGTTCAGGAAGAAATTCATTCCTTAGCAGAGTAAGGACTCAAATACCTGGACTGTTGATTTAGCCAATATATAGACCACAGCAAAAGATGGCTCCTAGTTGCAAGACCTGGCTCTATTAATACCAGCATCCAAAACAACTGGAATTGTCAGGCGTCGGGTTCAGCCTGTTACAGAAAGTCAGGCAGGACCCAAGCTCTGGACAGAGATTTGAATTTTAGTGTATTTCAGGGCTGATGGTGAGAGGGTTCAAATATGGAATTCTAGTCTTCCTCTGGTATATCTTCAGTAAAACTATCGTGGTTCTCTAACCCCGTCGCTTTCCCAAGATGCTGCTGTGGTGTGTGCTGAAGGGCTGGGAGGAGAAAGGAGTGGAGGAGGAGAGAGAAGTTCCTCATTCTTCCCTATTGCCCTTCTTCCTGTTTTCATGGCTGTGTATTCAGAGGATTGTCTTTCCACAAGCAAACGACTAGAGACAAGCTCACCCCAAATGTATGTTCTCTCATGTTTCAAGCACTTGCTCTCTGTTCTTGCTGAATGTTTAGTTACAGCATGAAAAATGGATATGTGGAATGAAGACATTTCCCCTTTGACTAGCACATTTGCAGAAGGTATGTCAAGGATCTAAGGCAAGGGGTATGGGCAAGCTTTCAAGAAAGTTTTTTCCCCCCCTTCTCCTTTGCTTGCTTATTGGAAGAGCAATAAATATCAAGCAGACAGGCCCTTCTCACAGTTACAAAGCCTACCTGTAACTGAGCTGGATAATTAGCAGCCTTGAAGATGATATATGACTTTCATTACCCTTTGGGACTGGAGACTAAATGAGGACAGAGCTAATTGCCGTGCAAAGCAGTTTGGCATGAATGAGAAAAATGCAGGCGCTGTCTCCTGCCAAAAAA
Source organism: Pygoscelis adeliae (assembly GCF_000699105.1). NCBI lineage: Eukaryota > Metazoa > Chordata > Aves > Sphenisciformes > Spheniscidae > Pygoscelis > Pygoscelis adeliae. The sequence goes on from NW_008825162.1 coordinate 6,669,007, forward strand.
GGGCCCTATTGCTGCTCTGATCTCATGGCTGGTTTTTGCCGCAGGAGTTCACTTGGTGTCCATAAATCATGGTCTGCTTACAGCTGAAACTGCACTGAGTCATCAACATGCAATAAGCTGAGTGACAGATTCCAGCCTGACTACATTAGAACTTCAAACTTAGTCCTCCCCCCCCCCCAACACTACCCGTACTTAACAGAAAATTAAACCCAGACTACACAGACATGAAGGCTGTGAGAAACACAAGGCTTGTTTACTTGACAATAGTTTTTTAAGACCGATGTTTCCAGGAAATAGTATCATGCATTTTGAAAGGGAGAGGGCCACAAGTACCGAATTTATAAAATGACCCGCTGCTATAGCGTTTGGTTTGTCCTTCCTCATATAATTGCTGATTAAAATGTATTACCCTCGTTTAATGATCTAAAGTGGCACTTTGTCATCTTAGTTCTTATGGAGATAGATTTAGTCAGCTATCTGAGAAAATATTTTGCTGCTCTTAAAAATTAGGCCAGAAGAACCTGAAATCTGATTGCAAATCTGCTTCCAAAGTGACCTGGGGCACATTAGCATCCATATTGTACCCTTAAGAAGTGCGGGCTTCTGGGGAATCTAAACCATCAATGCAAAAGAGAGTCCTTGAAGATACTTTTTTCCTCTCCCCATTCTGTTTTACAGAAGATTTTTTGCTTTTCCCTAAAGGTACCTTAGGTCTATTTTTTTTTTTTAATAGAAGAGATTGTGCTGAATTTGCAATATGGTATCCTGTCAGATCCTAATCAATTAGCCCACATCAGCTCAGTATAAGGCAGATACCAATTTAACTCACAGAGCTAAGCCTTCTGATTTTCTCTAAGGGCAGTCACATAATTCATTCTTTGTAGTGCCAAATTATATTTGACATTTAATTTAAAACTCAAGGTACCATAATGCAAAATCTCACTAAAAATAATGGTGATAAAGCAGAGGAACATTTCATTTGACAGTGAGGATTTTTTCAGCTTCTTTATGCACCCAAACTTTCCCTCTCCCCCGCCTTTCAAAGCCCCAAACTCACCAGTGCTGGTTATCCAGGCAATCACTTTCAGGTGATTTTAGCCTTTACTGCATACAGTAAAGGGGCACTTGAAGGTGAAGCCAGAAAGCTGACTGCTGCTCGCCTTCTGGTGGGTGAGCTCTCCTCTCCCTGACAACACATGAGCTCAAAGACATTTCGTGTATTATTGCCACTGTAGCTAATAGAAAGAAATAGTTCAGTAGAGTGGCTGGGCTAACCGGAATGGTTGTGTGTGGACTGGGGAAGGGGGAGCGAGCCTGAAAACATTGAGTTTTTTACATTTAGAAGTCCCAACACAAAAAAAACCCAACAAGAACAGCTTCATTCACCGTTCTCTGCCATGCAGTAACTCCATTCACAGCCACCTGGCACAACGGAAGTCTGTTGGTTCATGAAGCATGTCCAGACTCTTGACAATACAACTTCTTGCATAGATAATAATAAAAAGGCCGAGTTCTCCTCCTTTCTTGAAATGTGCAACGCACTGCCAAACCATGGGGAGTTCCAGCCACGGGCTCAGTCAGCGCTTCCAGTGGATGAACAGCCAAACTCTAATAAAAACACTAGTTGGAAAAAACGTGCAGCCATCTCTGTCAAGGTGTGTTGCTTGTAGGGACTAACTATTTCTGCTGGTTGTGTGCAAAATGCTAAGCAGCCGGTGACTTGCCTGGCTAATCCAGAGCAGCTCTATGAAAAGAGAAAGTAATGGATAACAGTAGGCTCTGCTTTCTTGAGACAATACCATATAGCAATAAGCAAAGTACATTGGTAGCGCAAACCTCCTGAGAGCGACTCAACTTTTGTCCTGTCAAAAAACAGCTACTACTTCGCAATAAAAAGAAGCAAATGTCTAATGTTCTCATCCTTTATGTGCCAGATTAGCTCTTGGGGGAAAAAAAATCATCACTGGTCACAACATGCTTCTCAACATAAGATGGATGACCCGAATTCTGGGACGTTAGGTCTTACCATGGATTTCAGTCCCTCATCAAGATGAATACAGTCCAGGGCTGAACTCTGGTATTTTTGGAGTGAGTCTGTAGGCCTCAGGTTAGGCATTCTTGCTTTATTTCACATTTGGATGTAGGTGCGTGTATATGCTACCGGGAGTCAAGTTCAAAATCTTGCCCATTTGCCCCTGTGAACAGATCCATTTCTTTTAGTACTTGCTACGTGCTCCACATTTATTTTATAGAATACACAGGGCATTATCTGGGGTATGAAATGTGGACAGGAAATAAAGTTGCTATGTACCAGACTGAGAGACCTACATTATCAGGATCCTTGGAAATGAAAGAAGCTATATTTGACGTTGATGCAGCGTGCCTATGTGACAGGTTTAAATTAGCGAAACAATTGCGATGGCATAACACTGCTGTAAGATTTTCCTACATTCCATCAAATTTCGTTGTGGAATATAAAAACACAAAGCGAAAAACTTCTGGAAAAGCAATGCTTCAGCATTACACAACACAGAGGGCTCCTTTCTATGCTATGTATCCTGTAACGCAGCTCTTCCAGACTTCCCGAGCTGAGACTGGATCAAGACCTTTGTTTTCAGTAGTAAGGATTTTCTTTTTTAATTGCAAGGACAAGTATAGCCTTCACAAGTCTAGATAATTGCTTTCTTAATCTAATTATACTTTGGCTTTTATGACATCCTGTGGCAAAGAGTTCCACAGTTTATTAATGTTTTTTGTGTGGAAAAGCACTTCCATTTGTTTAAGCACTATTACAATTTTAAGAAATAGAGAATAAGCATTCCCTATTACTTCTTCATACAATTTAAGATTCTACCAAGAGGAATTACGCAGCCCTCGGACCTCTTTTCTAAGCTCAATTCTACTTGGCCTCTTCTCATATGGAAACCTTTCCAGAAATTGGCTCACCGCTGTTACCTTTTCTAAATCTTGCATGTAGGGTCTTTTTGAGTCAAGGACAATAAATACATATATTTTTCAAAATGTGAACCTGTTATAGATTCGTATCATACACTTCATACTCAGTATTGTCCCAGGATTTTTTTGCAATTGCGAATCTCTGTAGGTATACAGAAGTGAAAAAACGCTATAACTGCTCACCAACTTAATAGCGGTATTTTGGCACACAAAAATACACGTGCACAAAATCTTCAGAGCATTTCCACCAACTAAAGATTTTGCACCAAATTCTTGAGAAAATTCAGCTTGACAAATCTTTTTTCAGAACAGTTTGAATGTTTTCAAAAAGGAAATTATGAAAGTACTAATGTGACTGTATTACTCTAAGGAAGCTGGATTAGCTAAACGGCCATATTAGTAGCCTATTTATATCACTAAGTTTTGACTGTTGCAGAGACAGACGCTTTAAAAATAATGAGTCGTTCAAAACAGTAGTAAAAAGTACACAGTGAGTAAATACGCAGATTGGAAAACTGACATTTTGTACCACAAGGAATCTTTAAATGGAAGTGAAGGGATAAATGCATTGACTGAGATTTCAGACCCTCAGGTACTTAAGTTGGTTCCAAGTGTGAGAACTTAGGCACATTCACTGAAAAATCGATAAATACGGAAATAAGAGTCTAACTTTAAATTTACCCTTTCTGAAGGCCTTATCCTTAATCTCTTTTCATATATAAGATTTATCATATTGCTTTGCGAGGGGTGTATCAAATACAGGGAACTGAATCAGAGTCCTTGCATTCAGTAAGGAAGCTGCTTTTTAATTACACTGTGCAAAAACATTAGCCATAAAAGCCCCTTATAAATACAAACAGAAAACTAAATCACAGGGTAGGAAGCCATAAGGACTGGAATGCAGAGAGAGAGATTGAAAGAGAGAGAGAGAGAGAGAGAGAGGGGATACAAACGATCTCATGACACTTACACAGTCTAATTTCTGAAGAAAATTCTACTTCAATTTACAGTGATGTAAAGAAGGCGCAGAAATTAGCTTGTTTACTCCTCATTTAAAATACTGCCAGACAAATAGATTATGTTTTTTGAATCCTTTATGATACGTGATTCTAAAATTAATAGCACAGACATATTTGTCACCATCCTTAATCACGGATATTTGTGCAAAGATTGCAGCAAGCTCTATTCTGCTCCAGTTCAAACTCATTTAAATCCTGCTCAGCTCTGTTGTGGAATAACTCTCCACATAATTTAAACCTGGGTTTGACCACAATTCTGGGTCCTCGTATCTGTATTGAGAAGCATCTTCCAAAGCACAAGCAGCAATCACTTAGAACAATTTGAATTCCCTGGCTAGTGTCTGTCCATCCAACCTGAGGAGCTGTAGTACCTTATGTTTCCTTGTCACTGTTTGATCAAAATATTTGTGGAATGCCAGGTTAATTAGCACCACAATATTCCAAGTACTGTAAGAAGCTACAACCCACTTCTCAAATGGGATAAGCAGTGGTTGCTGCTGCTCCACATGCAATAAAAATTAATCCCCTAGCCAAAAACAATAAAGTCTAAATTGACAGATACCAAATTATGAAAAAGAAGGAAAAAAATAATACTCTCACTTTATAGTTTAGGAAACAAAAGCTGAAAAGGAACAAATGTTTTGCCCAAGATTGCCAAGACTGGGCAAAACAAGGACAAAAATTGAATCCAGATTTCTTCAGACTCATTATGGATCCTGTATCGCAAAATCGTTTTGCTCAGTGAATGAATGGTAATCACAGTCTGACCAGCAGCCTATTGAATTCAACAGGAAGAGCTCTTGCTATTTTCAAAGGGGATTTCGATCAGAATCCATGGGGTGACTCAATGAATGTAGCTAACAGAAACCTGCAGCTAGAATAAAGCTGAGGCCATACAACAGCAGACTAGATTTTTTTTTTTTTTTTAAAGGCATGTCTAATTCAATGGCCGTGAATAATATAATATTCACGGAGTCCCATCTGGTGTTCAGTTCTGTGTATAAAAATACTTTGCATTGTTGGTCCAATAATTCTGACTAAAACTGGTAAAGTGATATACAGACCCTTGAAAACAGTAGTGGGATAAAAAAAAAAAAAACAAATTGAATAAAGGAGAAAAAAATAAGCTTGCTTTAGTCTGAAGGGAATAAAATTGAAGCCTTTTAACCTTGCACATAAGTTCCACACCATTGCTTTTTAAAATCAGTTGAAAATCATTTAAAATCAAATTGATTTTGGCTTTTACATTCAGATGTACTTCAGCTTTTCACTTACTCGCCTATACAAGTAACGTCTTCAGCCAACCTGTGTTTAAAATGGGTTGAAAATCAGTTTGTATGTTCACATGCTTATTGGAATTTTCTCATTTCCATTTCACTCAGAGCCAATCACGATCAGATTAACTTGCTGGGGAATATGTCAAGAGGCTGATTTCATGGGTGTTTTAGCAAAGAAATGGTTCCTAATGTAGTGAAACATTTTTTGCTTATAACACGTTGTCTATTGCCCATTTTGTGTCAATAAATGGGAAGACGGATAATCAGAACTGTTCATATTTATTCCGAAAAGCTCTCTTCTCCATCATGTGTAGGCCTATAATCAATCATGAAAGAACTGTAAAATCGCAGGAAAATATTTCCTCGTTCACATCTGCTTCTTTCCACTAACAAAATCTGGAATATCTGCAGCCTTCCACGTATGGAGTGGTAGGGTAGGCTCCTGAACTGGACATTCCTCTGTTCACCTGCTGCCATCCAACTGTGGTTCATTTGGATTGGATAACTGCTATCTGAACTGACATTTAGCCATCCAGTCTGAAAGCAAGTATGCTGAAATGATGCAACATAACACGCTATCAAGGCTGTAATAGGACATAGAACACCTGCCATTGACTTGGATAGAAAGGATAAAACGCTCTGAATTGCTTTATTTTCAACATTCTTTCCCCCATACTCCTCACATGTCCACTTTTACTTAATTTGTCACTGATGCTTTAAGGAGAGAGGAATGGCATAGCAGGAGAACAAGAAAATGTAGAGCAGATGCCCAAGTTCTATTACTGACTCTGTTGGTGACTGGGTAAGCTGTTTATAGCGTTGTATCAAGTTCATCGATTTAGATGGCTCGGTTTTAGGTTTCCAAACTGAGAAGATGTATATGGTCTGCTTTCCACCGTGAGTCAGTACTTCAACACTCATCATCTTCAAAAAAGAGTTAGAATGAGTCTGCAAGTAAGGCGGTAAATGTCTCAAGCTGTACATCTAAAAACTGAACGCTTGCAATTAAATGATATCAAGAAAATATTGACTGTAAGTTCGCGGTAAGTCAATTTACTTGCCTGTAAATGAGAAATTAAAAATGTATCACGAGGAGAGATGTTGTGGGTTCAAACAATGCTTTAAAGGCCTCTGCAAATCTCAAATGAGAAGTCAAAAATCCACGTGCAGATATTACATTTCAGAGATGATGAGTGGGAATGGAGTGGGAGGTTATATAACCTGATAATATCAAGGATCTGAAAGAGATTAAACTATTTAACTATTCAGCAGTGAAAAGAAGTCAAGAAGGATCACTGCTGACAAGGAATGGAAAGACAATATAGAAACTGACTTGTGCAGGCTGACATTCCGCTTCAAAGAGTATTAGCACTAGAGAGTGGTTACAAAACTATAAGTCCTTAAAAACAAGTCTGATTTAATAAATATTTACAAATTGTATAAGAATTGCCTGGCATCAAGCTATAAATATTAAATTGCAATGTAAATATTAAAAGAATGATGGTTTTTCAAATAATCAATTTAAGATTATAAGAATTTTTAGATTAAACATAAAAAATAGTAAAAAAAAAATAAATCCGAGAGTCAAACAAAACCCCTGACAGTTAGATTCCAAAAGAACAATCCACTCAGAGTTCCTTTCGTGTGCCAACAACTATTATTTATATTGTTTATGCACTTTCATCATGACAGCCCTAACATTGAGCAGAGCAGATAGAGTCTAACAGTTACCACATTAGAAAAAAAGCTCTCAGAAGGTAAATAAAGTGAAGTGAGTCTATATTTTTGGATCTTGGGAGATGTAAGGCCATTCTGATATTCTGTTTATATTGATTATTTTATATTGTTTAATGAATTTCTGTACTCTCTCTACAAAATAAATGTTGGTACAATGAATAGAGCCTGCGTTTAAAGGAACCACCCTATTAAAATTGGTTTTGTCTGTGCCTGAGGAATCAGAACTGTTCCAGGCAGTTTGTTTCAGATTTTACTTGAAAGCTCCCATTCCATTAGTATGACATTGTTTCTGAGACAAAGCTTAACCATAGTGTCTTTCCCCTTTAAAAGGTAATGACACCATCTAAGCAAAAATAACAGTGGGGGAAGAAAAAAAAAAAAAAGACCCCCATTATAGCAAACTGTGGTATTAATGAAATTCTGTTTGTATTAAAATTTTCTTTCAACCCCAGGCTTCCTGTTCAGGGGGATAGTGTCAACCTGTCAAACTTTTAATCAAGAGCAGTTCATTGATGCTTCCATTATGTCAAAAAGCCTCATCTAGGTGACTTCAAGGGGAGACAGCAGGTCTGACTTTCTCAACATCCAAGGCTATGAATTTTTCATTTCTCACACCCAACTTCTAATTTGTAGTGCATGTATATGAATAGACACAATGTATTTTTTTATTGCAGCAAATCTATAATTAGTGTAGATTTTCAATCAAGTTGTAAACCCAAGAGAATAAAAAAGAAGTAAATACATGAAAGACTACTTAATTTTTAGGTTGGTAAAAAGGGGCTAGTTAGAGGGCTGAAATCTATGCGTTCAGAGCCTTTTACACAACAGCTACTTCAGCCAAAGTTTCACAATACAGCATCCTGATTCACAATCTAGAATCTCCCTAGGAATTGTTTCACTGAGGTGCTGCATTTGCAGACATGCTGATATTAATGACATAATTGAGCCTACTAAAACTAAAGAATCCTCGCCCTATTGCATAGAACTCAAACCTGGGGCCAGATGCTGACCTCCTGCGGCAGCTGCTTTCCAGCAATCGGCAAGAATGAAATGGACAAAAAGTCAGTTTAACCAAGCACCTGTACCTTCATGCTCTGTTGGGAGAACGCTGGATTTGGAAAATAAAAATTAAAAAAACCCCACATGGCAGCTTTACGATACCTTCTTCTACAGCATATCACTTACTAATCTGCTACATGTGAAGTTATAAGGGAACTGTGACTAGGAACATCTCTCCCTGATCCCAGGGAACTGAAATGATTTCTTGAGGGTGTTAAGAAGGTCATGGTAACTGAGAGCAGCCTTGAGACAGTTCTGATCTCCATCTCAATATTGGCATGGTATACGGTTGACCCAGTGTTGAAGTCAGAAGGATTTTCATACCCTATGCTGCAGACAGAAGACAAGTCCCAAGGAGAAGTCCAGTCCTCCTAGCTTCTCAATTTAGTCCTGCAAGAGTTTGACTGAATTTCTATTATAGAGTTTCCACTTCTACAGTTTCTACCATAATCGGGAACAAAGCCGCCTTTTTGCATTCACAGCAATATCAATTATTTATCAGTTAGATGTATGGTGAGATGAGTTTTGACTGAAAATACTGTGTTGCTTCATGTTCAGGAAGTGAAGCCAGGAAGAATTATTATATCCTGAAGGTATGGTTAAAGGAGCCTCCAGACCATGGGTTTTTAAATAAGTTTGCAAAGGCACATTAATGGGGAGTGTACCACATAATCCATCTAAATAATTTACTCTTCACTATTCTGCCAAAGGAAAGATTCTCATCCAGTTTGGTGGGTTTTGTCGGGTTTTTTTAAACATATCATGTATAATTAGAAGATGACTATACGGGTCATTTATAAAGCCAAACAACAAGACCAGAACTCTAGTAACGTGAAATGACCAGCTAATTACAACACTGGTTTAAATTATGTTCTTAGGTATTACTTGTTCTTTCCAAAATGGGCTGGATATCTGTACTATTTATTCAGCCCCAAAGACCAATTCATTCTTGCAAACATATTGCACGTTTAAAATGTAGCAAGGTTTAAATCATCCAAGCTTATTGTTTTAACTTCCAGCATTTCATTATTCTACTTAATGGTTTGCACATTGTTTTACACAAGTACAATATCATTTTATTGTATGATGTAAAAAAAAAAAATAATCCGTGTCCCATTTGCTTCCAAAAGAGATGAGAAGTGATGGGATAGGAGACCTAAACTACAGGGATGTTTTTCCTATAGACAGGAAAAGCTCAAGGTTGTTCAATGCATGCTTAATTGGGAAGATACACGCTCAAAGTATTAGCAACATCTACACATCTGAATTAGTCCGCCCCTCAAGATCGGATTGGCAGAAATATAAAGAAACTGGGCCAGCCCAATCTTTCTCCCGCTGTAGTCAACTGGAACATTAACAGCTTTAACTGGGCCAAGAGAAGGCCCTAATTTAGGCTCTGTGGTTTCCACACTGGAGCAGGTTTTCTGCCTGGGGATCATGGGGATCACGGCTTTGAGACACCCATCTGGGGGCTAAAGTACTAAATGTGCCAGGTGGTCCCTCAAAACGTAGAGGAACTGAAGGTAGAGCCTACAGTCTCTGCCACAGCTTCCTTTTCCCCCTGGGGAACCTCAACTGGCAGCACCTGCAGGTCAAGGACCCCGCAGGAGTGGTTTATTTCATGATCTCCAGGACTGCAGGTGCCACTGGCTAGAGAGATGGAAACAACAGGTCCCACAATGAGAGGAAAGCATTCTGATGGATTGCCTCCGCAAAGTCAAGATATTTGCCTTTAGCATTAGGAGCTCTACTAGGAATTAAAAATATATATTTCAAATTGTTCTTTTGGGTGCAATACAAAAATTGCTTTTTCACAAAAATATTTTTACCAAATATTTCCACAAAGCATATCCAGTGTAACAGAAGCACTGTATCCGCAAAGCTGTTTAAGGATGGGTTCTTCCCAAGTGCCCTCAATTGCTCCTGTTCTACTTGCCTTGACCTGTTGCGTCATGTTACGTGATATCAAACTGCCATCATGTTCCATTTCAGAAGTGATTACACTTCATTGGTGGGCAAAGTTGCTGCTTGCTGAGCATTTGTGAGGTTTGATTAATTAGTGCCTATGAAGTGCTTTGAAATTCTTGCATGAATAATGTTACAGAAACACTGAATATTGCTGCTGCTATACAAGCAGGTACACGATTAAAGATTTGATGTTGCAAGGTGTGGCTGGGCCTTACCTTCTCTTTGGGAAAATGCTCTGGTTTCCTCTGAATTCCCTCTGGCAAGCTAGTTCAGTCTTCCAACCAAACCAAACCAAAACACTTCAATCTTTCTAGGGTAGGGAAAAATAATAAAAAAAAGATTAGATGAAGGGTATTTCTGAGAACTCACTGCCTGTCTAGGATATTGCACCTCTAGGTGGTCTGATAAACTTCAAGGGCACCTTGGTGATTAAGTTCATTCTCAGACTAATTCCATTTTCTTCAATTTTTTTTTTTTTTTAATCAACTAGAGCTCTTTTAATTGTTTTCTCCTCTGGGTATTTTACTTAGACACCTGACTGCCTGTTAAAGCATCTTCATAAAGCATCTTTATCTGCGATATCCTCTCTTTGGCTGGAAAGACCCACCTGTCCCCACCGATCTCTCCTGCCCAAATGGAGCTGTTACACGTTGTATTCCTTTCCATCATTTCTGACTGTGAACCTGACAGCTCCCATCTGCTCTGGGAATTACAACCCCCCACAAGCGATTCATTCTTGGCCAAGGCAGGAAGCTACGGGGCTAAGCCCACAGCCAGCCTTAAAAGGCCCAAGCTGAAGATAAATATTGCACAGACTTACCTGTTCAAAGATTTCTCCAACTTGCTCATTGCTGCAGCTATTACCGCGCTGCTGTGGCCCTTCAAGACCATGCTGCTTCGTAAAGCGAAGGCCAGGATTCCTCCATCCAATGCACAGGTGCCCGGTGCCATTTGAGAGGCCCTAAGGCATCCAGGACATCTGCACGGGAATAGCAGATATGACGCAGGACCTAAAGCAGACTGACACTCCACCAGGGTAGCAAATGGATGCCAGGCAGGCTACTCTAACAGCTAAAACAACACTGGATGCCAATGATGAAACGACCAAGTTCTCTCCATACTGTTCAACTTCCCTGCTTTCTGTTATTATTGAGGGCACTCGAAAGGATCGGTCATATTGATCCTCTGTGTTGATCACACACTTCACGTCCTTTTTGTCTTGCTTACGTTAGCCTAACAGACTACGATCCCCCGGTGCTATCTTTGATTCCAGTCACAGCATTGGTGTCTTAAGTTTCATTTTTCCTGCTTGTTGTACTCATTTCACATCCTGCACCCAATAACAACTTTTTTGCTGTTACTTTTTGTAATAACTTCATGGCTAGTTTCATACGTACCTTCCTGCATATCAGGTAAAAAACCTCTGGGTTTTAGGTCCTTTGCGCTTGCTCACTTTCCTAAGAACTGTAAAGAAAAAAATATCAATTGTTTTTGCCCCAGGCTTTAGTAGACATGCTTACCTAGACCGCAAAGCCAGTGTCTGAGTACACGTCTCTCTTTAAACCATGGGAGCATTTAGCATTTATGAGGTTCAAAACACCCAGGCCAAACACCCTTATTATCTATCTAACACTGCCATCAGTTTCTTGGCTGCCGTCAAGGCTGATGCCATCTTCCATTCTGTTGTGTATTTTCAGGGACATAAATCTTATGCAGAAGTTTTTAAAGGCACCAACACGTTCAAATGCCTAAACGAAGGGTATCAGGAGCCTCTCACTTGGTCCCAGCGGGTGAGGAATAGCACATCTCAAAATCTGTGCCTTCAGTTTTCTGAATATTGTTGTTGCCTGTGTACCTTCCAAAACCCGGGTTAGTAATCCACTGCGTCCATAAAGTTTCTTTCATTACAAATTAACAAGCCTGTTCTGACCTTTTCCCAGGGCTGGGCTGGGATTTCATGAAGCGTTTCTTGTCAATCACTATATTCTTTGCACAGCTTGCACTGTTCCATGTATGCTTTCAACTGGGTATTCATGCCTGGCCTGTAGATACATTTCCTGGCTCATCTCAGGCATGTCTCTATCCCCAGGTGTGAAATATGTATCCACTGCATGATCTCAGCTCTTAAATCTCCTGGGATTACCGTTCGGTTCCATTTCAAACAAAATCCATGCAGTTCTTCATTCACTTCCTAGTGTGGCTGGGGGTGGGCACAACCTCCTGTGGCACTTACTCCTTTCTCTCTGGCTGACCATGGATTGCAAATTGCTTTACTGCCTGTCACACACCATGCTGTTCTGTTGCACTGCCTTGAACGTCTCCGTCTGAAGGAGCAGAGTCAGTAGGAACTTTTCACCTCATTGTTTTCCCTTTCTGCGTAGACCAGGACTCCATCAGTAAATGCTGCAGTCTGCATCTTTACACCAGAGCTGTTTCTACTCCCCTTTCTCAGGCACCCCCCCCCATCGGCGCTTTAGGTGCTCTGCAAGTGTGTAATGCTTTAGGGACTTCTGTTCCCCTTTCAATTTTCTTCTCTAAATGCCTGGTTTTTCTAATCTTTGAGCATTCTTACAAGATTCCACATCATTTTCAGTGGTCGAGAAAAGTCCAATGTGATAGATTCATAGTTGGGCTCACTTTCAGTTTGCCTTCATTCAGCCCAATGTTTTGTCTCCAGCACCCATCTAGAAGAGTTACCACAGGTTAAGTATCATGATCTTCATTGCCTATTATTTGACATCTCTTTCCCGCAATAAAGATGTCCTCAGTTACAACGTTGGTGGCTAGAGGCATGGTCCTCAGTTAATATCAAGTATCTTGGATTTGGAGCTGACGCTGATAAGCATTTGTGCTCATCAATACCTGCTAGAAGGCGTGGCAAAGGTTGTCAGGCAGCTGAACAGCTCTTCCTCTTCAGCATGCCACAGTAATTGATTCCCTGATTTCCTCCTTAAGTCTTTAGCCACCTACTCCATCATGACAGGATACATCCACACAGAAAATAATCCATGTAAAAAGGACACAGATGGGAGTGGACAGAATGAAGGTGTTCACCTGGCCCAAGCCAGGTGATTACTCCTACTTTGCCAATTAAAATCACATTGCTATTTTTGCTAGTTCAACAATAAGCATCTATTTTACATTCAGCTCTTTGTTTCAGAGCAGATGTGTTCATTCTTACTTTTTAAACTATGTCACCTTTCCTTCAACGTGGGCTTAGGTTAATAAACTGTACATCAAGCACTGCTTAAAAGCTGGCTTCGCGGGATGATAACTGATGAGGGAATTGCTTTTAATTACTGTACAAGTGAGTAGATAAAAATCGCAGCCCTAATAATCAGCTCCAGAAACTGACAGCAGCAAAGTCTCACATTTCAAATGTGGATTATTTTTTCTTTCAGCATTCGGCTACAGAAGGCAAACGTTAGTGGTTGGATCATCTTCTGTAAGCAAGCCAAAGTTATGTGTAACATTTTTGGATGCTAATAGGACATAGTTCTGGCAGAAGAGAAATAAGGGTAACGTTAAAGATTAGAGCAAGCTTGGAAAGGAAGAAAAGTGCTTTTCTCAATCCAGCCTTTCAAAAGAACGATCATCTCACCTACATCTGCTGCTAGAACTTTGAAAGTCCAAGGACAGCAAAAGCAAACAACTTACTTGCACAGCTATCAAGAGTCAGAGAGAGCATGAGGCTTCCCAGATTGCCTTCAAAACCAGCAGCATTTGGCCCATTACCATCCACACCAGGCTAATGTATTTTTAATAGTTCACCTCCTAAAGAGATACTGCAGGCCATGAGACACAAATTAGCCAGCCAGAATTGAGCGAGTTTGTGCTATGAGAAATTTCAGGGGAGGATGAAATAAATGAAAGTAGGATTACAAACTGGGTTTGGTGCTGTGGTGAGAGGAGAAAAATGTGCTCACGAAGCCCAGTAAAACTTTCTTTTTCTGGTTTATTAGGTGTTTGCAAAAGAGTCTCAGTTGCAAAGTACGACATGTTCTTTTTCTGAAGACTCATCTACAGCACAGAGGCTCTGATAAATCAGCTGCTTTCTTTTTTAGCCAACTATGCAGCGTATGGGAAGCTGAGGCTTGTATTATGGCTTTGTTAAAACATTAGATGCTGCCTGAAAGCTGCCATGTGAACTCCATTTTGAATGTATTTCAATGCAGGTTTTTACAATAGGAAAAATAAACACTTAGCAGCTCAGGAAACCAGAATCTAAAATACCGTAGACATGGATTTGTTTATTTGTTGCTTTCCTGCTATAGATCAGCCTGTCAGGATACCTCCTTCATGTAAATATTTAAGATCTACAACAAAACAATTCTGATAGAAAAAAAATTAAACTCTGAAAAGGAGAGAGGAAAAGGAGGATGCAGAGTTTTGTTTATTTAAAAAAAAACACGGATGTGGCTCTCTTTGGATCTATCAAGTGTATTCTTTGATGAAAAGGAGAAATATTCTGATTGTAAAGGTGTTACGTGTAGTGAACGGCACTTAGCTCCTTGAAACCACATGTTCTATAGATTCAAAGTTACCATATTCCTTTTTGGTTTTTTTATGGGGCCATAATTTTAGCTCTCAAAAGTCCACGTGAAAAACTGAAAATCCACGATTTGAGAACTAGAGAAGTTCAGAATAGTAGTCATCTGGAAGTCTCCTCTTTTCATGTTGGTAAAGTATAATGTTACTTCACGCCATTTGGCTGCAAATGTAAATTACACCTTTTTTCAGTTGTTAGGACAGGATAGAAAACCACATAATTCTAATGAGTCATAAATGTTTCACCATTTTTTTCTTCATTTAATTCATATGGTGCCAACACCTGTGAAAACAATCAGCATCATAGCTGTGTGCTCTACTTAAATTTGCTTTAGGGTATGCTTGAGTAAAAGCTTTTATATCTCATTTCTCTACATTATTAACAACATGATGCCCTGAATCATTCTATAATTTAAGTACGCTCATTTCATTCTCAGCTATTTTATTAGGACTAGAAAAGATGCTCAAAGACTACGACAGACTTAAAACAGACACAGACACACACACATACCCATTCTTGATTCTTACTGTAACAAAATATCTATAACAAGATCTTCACATTATTTTTATGTGCTTTGGCAGTTTTGCACCTTGAATTACAAATCTAAACTGCTAGTACAAGAGCCATACTACAAAGCTTTCTCCCAAAAGGCTTTGCAACCATTGCTCTAAGGTGAGTTCATTTCATGAGAGCGGCATCTGCAGTGAACTAAATTTTAACCTATTGCCAAAGAAAAACACATCTTGTTTTCCAATGGGAAGAGCAGTGGTTGGAAGCCTAGTTCTGGAGTCACTAGATGGTGCCAGAGAGGAATACACATTGGTAACGCTGCAGTCTTGCTTTACTTAGAGCTGGGCAATGGGGTGGTTATGTTAATCTACAGCAGAAGCGCACCAGCTAAAGGGTAGGATTTTCAAGAGTACTAGGGGTGAGATTTACAAACACACTTCAGTGTCTGAAGAAACAACGTAGTGACTGGAGAATACAGAAAAGAGCCTAAATCCTATTGACTTTCAGTGGACATCAGGCCTCTGACCACCTTAGAAACCCTTGGTGACTCCACCTGGCATCTATGTAGCCCTAAATGACTTCAAACAGAACAATTTGCAAAGGGTTTTTACCTACAATTTTATAACATAAGGAAAGGAGGTACTGAGCTCTCCCTACATTTCAATGGGATTGCAGCTTAAACTTCCTCTATAAAATTCCCCATCTAAACCCGGTACAACTTAATAAATATAGATGAGTGAGCATAGTGCATTAAGCTGGAAGGTGCAGAGACCATGATATTTCTCAAAAAGATCCTTTCCCAAAACGTGTCCAAAACGTACATTCCAGTGTTAAACAGCACATTACAAGTAACTATCCAGGGCCAATTTGTGATCAGGAAGGAGGCCAAAGCCCAGCTGATAAATGCTTCAAGCAAAATGTTTGCAGTTGTGATTCATTGCAATAACTTCCATTGTAATCCCGAGGTGGGGATATGCTCCAAGTAGCTTAAACCAGCTAGCTCGAATACTGAGAGCAGCGCAGGCTTCAGCGGGGTCTTGGGTAAGGGGGCTCAGACTGTCACAACTGAGCAACGTAAGTCAACCAAGCTAGTTAATTTAAAGCTCCTGAACTGCAGCCTTCTCTCTGCACTGAAGCACAGTCCAGCCTGCACACGAGGACAACGTGAGGGCTGAGCTGACCACTCCCTTCTGTGTCTACAGAATTTCAACACTGACTTTGAGGTGATTAAAAATAAAGCGGTCTGATAGTCATTTCAAATGCGGTTATTCCAGTAATCTGTACATTTTCACATGGTGTGTCACATTAAAAAAAAAAAAAAAAGATCTACCCTCAGTTTCTTAATGCCTAAGAATCTAAGCCTGTGATTATGCACCAATGCCCTTACTGGCAGTTTGCACAAAAGATACCAACAAGCACTAGTCGGAGGATGAATTTTCCTTTTTCTGTGCTTCTTTTCAGACTTCTTCTTAAGAGCTCTTCCACCCAGACATGGGACTTTAAGGAAGTGGGGGGGGAAGCATGGAAACCAATCCTACTCACAGAACACCTATGGGTATATCTATTTCACTGACAACACTATGCACCAGACCCAGTGTCATTCAGTGCCAGACTGGAACACACAGCAATGTGACTAGACGACAGTGAATCTCATCCAATCCTATCTACATATTTCGACGCCCTCCATTTGCTGGGACCAAAAAACCAACCGCCTCTTCCAATTTCACCTCTTTCTAACCTTCTTCCTCTCGGTCTACCAGATTTCGCTTTGAAAGCCTAAATGAAAATCCTTGTGATTTAGACAGAAACTACCTTCACCTTTATGGGAAAGAGGTTGTCCTTGCAGAATCCATTCAAAAGGCCACTCAGCATAGCAGGGCTGTGCTTGCTTTACGTTGTTTAATTCTCAGTAGTTTACTCAGCTGAAGGTCTGTTTGATTTGAATTGCTGCTAGGGTTTAGAAAATATGAAAGAAATATATTTTTGAAATTTTGCTAAAATTATTCTCCATGTTCTTGAAGACATCCAGACTTCCTGACCAATACAGTACCCATGAGATGCAGCATTTTCCATGGTGCCATACGTGCATTCTTAACTTCGAAATGGAACAAGAAGGGAATATTTATACTGGCTGTAACTTAATTTAATTAAATGAACTAATTAAAATACAAAAGCTCTCTCAAGCTAGGAGGTCCTGAAGCAAAGAACAGAAGAGAATGAGCTTTACCTTTCTTTCTCAATAAAACCAATCTCTGTTATTGAAATGTTCAACTAAAAATCAGATTTTTTACTTATGGGAATACTCATTTTCCTGACTGTAAGCTGCAAATCTCTCTTAGTTTCAGTTCTTCCGCTGTGAAGGCAGCTTCTGTGCTAGGAACTTTAGGAGGACAGCCTTGAAATGTTATTAATGAGAACTTACTGTATACTTCATATTTGATGTAGGTGCACTCTGCCTCCTAATGGAAGTTGCATGTGTTTTTCCCCAAGTATGCACTGGTAAGTAATGACCCATCATCAGGCAGTGACTGATGACAATTGATCATATGGCCATCTACAGCAGCAAGAAATTAGAGTAATCTCTCAAGAGAATAATCAGAGAACAATTTTCCAGGGTCACTACTAGCAAAGAAGCTTGCTGAAGAAGAAAACAGACTCGGTCTTCACTCTGGATTTTGTTTTCTCTCCTGGATTTCATTTTATACACAAGGTTTACATTTGTTTTTAGAACATTTTATGAGGCAGACTGAAATGTTAAGGGGATTAAGGAATGGGAGACAGTCTTTCACCTCCAAGTCTTCAGTTCAACTCCGGCGCAGGTTAGTAATGAACAAGAAGTATTTACCATCGCTGTTCAGTGTCTATGCAAAATGGATTGGTGGTTCTGGCTCACTTCCTAGCAATAAATGTGCATGCCACAACTGGCAACTCCGTTGCCATTCTCAGCAGACAGAGCCAAGAATTAAATGAAGCATGGGAAGCGAAGTTACCTCTCCCCCACTACAGGCCAGGGTGGAGGCACATTGGCAGGAAAAGCCTTCTCTGCTGCTGCCTGAGCAGGGCTGTGCCACAGTCGAGCACAAAGACATCAGTATCGTGGACTGTCAAACTAGCACCTTTTTCAGGAACTGAATTTACTAATTTTCTTAAAAATAAAAAAAATAAAAAAAGATTCAGATGCCGTCTAGTGTGGGGCAGATCGGTGACTCAGACAGGGCCATGTTCTCCCTTATGCTAAAGTGTAGATTAACCTGCCATTATAAAGAGATTGAAACTTGATGTAAATGCAATGGATTCCCACTACACAGGGCTTCTTTGTCCTGCCAGGGACACGGCCCTAGGACAGAAAAAAAACCAGGACCTTTTTCTTCCCAGTAATCACATGACAGATCATTTCTCAGTCTAGGAGACTTTGACTCATTGACACCAGAACCCACTAGACCAGGAAGTTTGTTTTTCCTTATACCATAAACTTAGAGTAATTCCACTGAAATAAATGGAGTCAACCACCCACACGGAGCAGCATAAAAGGGAGCAGAACATGCCCCATTCTTTATCTGGCCAATACCGGAAAGAAAAAGTGACTAACACAAATTATAAAATGCCAACACGCTGCTGTTCTGAGGGCATCAGCACCATCAACAGGAAGGGCACCGAACATCCTTGCACATGATTACAGCAAGAAAAGGACGCAACCTAGGCCTTTAGCCTTGGAGTGATTTTACCATTGAACAGTGCTGAATGAAAAATGCATGAAATTTATTCTAAAAATACCAAGATGGGTCAAGAGAATAATGATCTCAGTCTATGCAGCTAGGTGAATTTATGGTGATGCCATCTTTTATATTTCACAGGATATTCACTATGGACCCTAAAATTTCCATAGGTTTAAACACTTTATTTATCCGTATTTTATTACCACTGTAAACATAATTATCACAGCATCTTCATGCTGAAAGTGATTGATAGATTTTGTTACTTGCTTGTCAAGATGCTCATGTTCACTGTATTCAGCCATCACACCAACCCAGAGACCGATGACTGTGCTAGCCTATTAATAAAAGTCTATTACAGTACATTGATGCTACTTCTCTCAAACAATATTAATGCAAGCCCTGCGGCAAGAGCCATATTTTTAACTTGCAACAATACAATGAGGCCTATTTCATTACAATTATTAACCCTTTTACATTTTACTCAGACTGTCCATTCTTAGCCATAAAGAACAATCACAAAGTCTTCTCGCTTGTTATTTTCCATTGTTTTAAAAAGATGTTGTTCGCCCAGCCCAAGATTTCAAAAGCAATCGGTGATTTTCAGTACCTACACTTG
Source organism: Pygoscelis adeliae (assembly GCF_000699105.1). Taxonomy (NCBI): domain Eukaryota; kingdom Metazoa; phylum Chordata; class Aves; order Sphenisciformes; family Spheniscidae; genus Pygoscelis; species Pygoscelis adeliae. Next base: position 6,688,413 of record NW_008825162.1, read on the forward strand.
AAGCTGATAAAATTGAGACAATATAAAGTGCAGGTGATTTTATGAAATGCTGAGTAGCTACCTTTCAAAAATAAAAGAATCACAAGTTGACAACTCAGAAACTGAAGGACTCAAGACCAGTCACTGATTGTGAAGATCTTGTCTGTTAGAGCTCAACTGGCAGCAGGCAATGCATGAAAGGTATTTCCCCAAATAATGACATAGCAAAGCAAAATAATAATAATAATAATAATAATAATACCCCACCCAAACCCCAAACTCTTGAACAGGCTCAAAGTTCTAAATGCAATATGTTGGCAGAAGTATTTTTTCTGGTTATCAAGCAGGACAGCGTATTTTTCTATAAATGCTTCTCTAGGATGAATTTGTTGCACCTTCCATCACTGGAGTTTTGGCTTGATTCAAAGATATTCAAACTGAAATGTGTTGATCCTGCTCTAAAGAAGCCAAATTATTAAGATACTCTCGATACTTCAAGATGGGGGGGGAGGGAATCAGCCTGCAAGTAAGGAAAACAACAAATGGATAAAAGATACTGATCTTTTAATACCAACCAACTTTTTTTTTAAGCAGAACTTGAATCAGCCTATAGTACTAGAACTTCCATAGTGACTTAATAGTATTTTAAAAAGACAGCCCCAGAAAACAATAAATCTTCTGACTCTGTCCAACAAAATGCTTACAAAGTGTTTAACTTCAAGCATGGGAGCAATATCTTTTAGTTTTCTTTGGTGAAGATACTTATCTTGCAGCAGTTAAGCATGTGCTTAATTGTTTCACTGTGTGTCAATAACCTTATAAAAACCTACAAGGTTTTTATATGAAATAACATCAGTTCTTTTGTTTGCAAAATACATGCAATTTCCAGAAAATCTAGGTTCAGCAATCATAATCTGAATTACCGCGCTTAGATCCTCAGCCTGCACAAAGCACTGGCGCTCCACTGACTTTAACCGAGCCTACAGCCCATTGAAGATACAGCCTCAGGACCCCAAACAGTGCTGTTAGTCTTAACGGCTCTCAAAGGCTGAAGACTTGGAGCTCAGTCAGAGCGGTTGTGCTGGATTTAGTGGTAATGGCTTAAGAGGTTACCTCTCCCAGCTGTCTGCAGCGGTCCCCCACCAGAAGCTGAAACAGAGCCATCAGAAAGCAACATGGTCCAGCCCTCATCCATACAGCTCAGAGCCAGCACATTAAATTTAACTGCCAATGGTCTGCAGACTATGACAGTTGATAAACTGGCACTTGCTTGCATCTGCTGCCTCCGCTAGTAGGGTGGACGACCGTGGGGCAAAGTGGCAGGGTAGACGTTAAGGGCGGTAACCCCTTCCTCCACCCTGACAAAATTAATAGCACTTGTTTGCCAGAGCCCTAATCTGCTCAGAGTGGAACGATATGTTGAAAGAAGCAACTCCATTTAACTTCGTTTGGGGGGGAATGGAGAGAGAGGATTTTCTACATTTCGTGAGGCAGTGAATGGGAAAGAAGTAGTGTATATACAGTACCCCTTGTAATTTTAATTCACATTGCCCCCTCTCAGTGAATAAATCTTGTTAAACCTTATCCTCTCGGAGACCATCTGGATGAAAACTATTCAGGAAACGTCACCATTGGTACAAGAACTTAAATCTCACCATAAATCTCAGCATGTCAAAGCCAAGCATGCACGCCTTAAAGAAACTCTGCAGCTGTGACTCGCTCAGAGTTGCAGACATGTGTGTGCAAACGGTGCCTCCCAAGAAACACATTGCCACATTTCGGTAACTCTTAAAAACAAATGAAGGCAAGCTCGGGGATTTTCTCATTTTCAGATAGCTTTGACTTTTTTTTATATAAAATAAACAAAATACTTTAATAAAAGCTACATAAAATTTACTACCCGATTAGAACTGTACTGGCTCAAATGATCTCCACCCTTGTCCTTATCTTTCTCTGATTACTTCTCCCTCTCTTCCAAAGTACATGCACTAATGTGGCAAGCTATGCTCAAAATCGGAAATCATGATTACTTTGCTCTGTAATCTGATTGCCTGTATAGTTAGACACCTGCCTTCCTGGCAAATTTCTTTACGGTAACAGGGTATGAGCAGGTTGGCCTTTTAAATGCCAGATACGGTCAAAACAGCTTTGATCTAAGCTCAGTGAGAACACTACTCTTATCCAACAGCAGATATTCTCCCCTCTCTCCACCCCAAGCCTAGTATAATTGTTTTTACAGAAAAGGATTTCATATTTAGTTCACCGATTTCAAAATATGGCAAAACATAATGCAAAAATTACAAGGCAATCCATCCAGTACGTGAAAAAACAGAAAAGTAACTAGGAAAATTAATCTAGGCTCAATGTTTTGACCAAAACAGTTTTTGGGATGAACGCAGGCTTGGTGAAACAAAAGGTTCTGCAAGTTTGTTTCATTTTCACTCACTTATTTCCATAAAGGAACAAAACTCAAAATATTTGAAAGGACTGAGATGATTCGCATTTGGTAATTTTAAAAAAATGTCTAAAAAAATTCAAAAGGAGCTTGTTTGGAAACATTTTTCAAGTAAGAAAAAACTTCTTAAACATAGGTAAATCCCAAGCAGAGCATTTCATTTTCATTTAAGCAAAATATTTTACTTGACCGAGACGGAAATTTTTTCAGTGTTGTGAATTCTGAAAAATTTTCACCTTAGAACTGCCAGACAACTTAACAATCAGTTACTTTTACACAATAAAACTAACTTAGGAGCCTGGGAATGGATTGATTAGATATGCTAGACAGAAACAAGTTTCATTGGCCCAAGCAATGGGATATTTCTGAGATATATCAACATACCGCAACTTTCTCCTGAAGGTTTCCTGATAAGTCAGCTAAGATCACTGGACCTCGCTCTTGAATTCAATACAGGTGATGATCCTGGTTTACTTTTGCAAGAAACTCAGTCTGTGAAGCTGCGTAACACCACTGCAAAACATCTCAGCTACCATCACAACAGCAGACATGACACTGGTTTGCTAACGCGGGTTCTTGTTCGACTATCTATAAAAAAAGAGGAGATCGATTACCCTTAGAGGTAAAAGGTGCTATCCAGACATGCGAAGACTACCCTGGTGGCTCCCTGCAAAGTAATCCATCCTTTCCCCACAAGTGCAGAGATACTCACCACTAAGAATTATCAGCCTCCCACTGGAGAGGCAATGTGTCTGGGCCTCAGTAAATGGGCTTCAGCATATGGTTGCCTAAGAACCGTAGAATGAACCAGGCATATTCCCCATAAAGGAAACATTTGCTAGCTCAGCATGAAAGATGAACGGCAATGTTTTGTTGTCATGCAAGGTGTATTGTTTCTTCTTTTTAAAGCTATATCCCATGCTGGGCTGTAATTCCTCCCACATGACTTTCTACACCAAACCGGGGAGCTAAATTAGGAAGGGGTACTGTTTTAGTCTGCCTGCATAGTCAACAGATGGGGACACGCGGGCTGAATTGCCCTCTGGAGCCGCGTATCACTTTCCAGCATCAATGGGGGAGCCTTGGGTGATTAGGTACTACCTTAGGTGCTTCAGTGATACGCTTGAAGCCAGGTGGCTCAAATCCAGGAGCAACTCTGCTGCTTCTCCTGTCCTAAACTGGTGCATGCTGTTGCTACATGTTGCAAAACAAATGGCAAATACTAACAGTTTTGGTGGAAGCGATAATGGTTAGTATAAAAGTTAGTGCTTTGGATCTAAACCTAGGATACTATTATTATTACAGAAATACAAACTGGTTTGTGTGTCCTTTAACTTCACTGTTTCAACTATGCAGTGCTGCATAACTGGACATATCGGGTGAGATTATTTTCACTTTTCATGGAAGCTTCACCCAGAGCTAGCCACTACTGGAAGCAAGACAGCAAATTTGCCAGGCCAACTTGCTGCTCAGGTACAGTAAATCAGTTGTTCCTATGGCAAGCAGTGTATTTATTTTTTTTTTTTTTCAATGCACAGTACATAGAAAGGATGACTCAAGCTGAGTTTCACAGGTGAAGTTCAGATGAGTTCAGATCTATTCAAGCCCTCTCAACGTTCCCATATGCTTGATTCAAGTCCAAACATTTAATTGTCAGCTCCAACAAAAACTTCCAATGAAGAAGCAGAGGAGGGGATTGTGAACTCTGCTTTCCAGCACTAAGGACTTGAGCACTTTTTTTTTTTTATAATCTGTCATTTGTACTTTTTCATACTAAAGGTGACAGTCTAATTCATATATGACCAACACCCATAAATCATGTTGGGGGGAGGAAATATTCATAAATCCATATCAAACAGCACCCAAATTATGACAAATGACATGGCAGTCATAAAATTGCACAAGCACAACTCACCAAGTCATTAATTTCATGGCCGTGGAAAATAAACAGACACATTTTTTTCGCAGCCCTAATAAATTTTAAAAAACTCAAAGAATGGTCCATCTGCTTCGAATAATTTTTAATTTCCTATTCTGTCTCGTTCCCATTAGCTATTCCACTGAGATATTTGCTAAATTCTTTCATTTGCCTCCTCCCATCTGTATTCAATTACTCTATTCCCAAATAGAGTTAGTTTTTCTTTCTCCTAAGCGCAGTACAAAATATCCCCACCTGTACCTTAAAGCAAATGTTATGTGTGTTTTATTATCTGTTAGACTCTATGAGTCATTCTAACTCGATTGCCTGTGCTGAAAGACTTGGAGGGCAATCTGATTTTGATGTTTTCTGGCTTTGGTGAAAAACACCTGCCTGATTCTCATAGCTAATCTATTAACTTGGTAAATGCCTCAACAGATGTTCTAGAATCAGCTAGGGATCAGGGTCTGTCCTCGTGACAGCGTCCGCTTGTAAGCTTGAAATATTTAAATGTTCAGAGATCAGAGGCCAATGATGTGTTTTGGGTACAAGCTTTCACTAAATCATATTTTTTCAGTCGGTCCCCAGAGTGCAATCCACATACAATAAGTGGCTGGAGCGTTCTGACTGAGCAGGCCAACAATACAGGCCTCCTTGAACTTTGAAGGGACATGAATTTCAAGGCAGCATTGGCTTCTTTCATTGAAAAATGGAACAAATTTTAGACTGCGCTGAAGCTGTTCTCTTTTAAGCTACACGTCTTTTTTCCAGTTCCTTTCCTTTCTTCCTAATGAAGCCCATTAAGAAAGTAAAAGCCTTGGCTTTAAGACCTGCCTTTCCAAGGGTAACTTAACGTCTCTGAGGAACCTGTTCTAAGCCATCATCCTCTGTTTGGGTCAGCACTGCTCTGCATGATTCACTTACTGTGCGCCTGATCCTCCAGCCTTGTTGCGTTGGTTTTAAGCCAGGCTTGCTCCACTGACTTTAAGCCATTCCACTCTATAATAGCCCCCGAGACTGCACAGACTGGCTGGGATCACCGAAGCAGAGCAGTCCCTTGAGAAGGCTTTACTCCTCCCATAGGAAGGGTGGGATAGATGTATGACATCAGTGTCAAGCCCACATGAATTCCCATTTTGCAGGTTAAGGCAGTTTTCTATCCAGCTAGTGCCACCAGAGCAACACAAATGAGAAAAGAAAGGCTCACAACACAGAAAACCCCATGGCCACTGCTGCCCCCTCTCTGCTTTCAGAAATGGCCCCTTGTCAATCAAAGCTGGACCTGAGGGGCTAAAAACGTTTATTGCTTTTGAGAGCTTTTGTATCATCTTGATTCTTGTAAGAAATGCTCAAGCTTGTAATAAAACATCCCAAACGATTCAACTTGAAACGGCTGCAAGCTTCAGTGCAAAATTTGTCTCAATGAGATCACAAGAGAGGCAGAACAACTAGAAATCGGGACACCTTTCCCTGACCTTCACTCACCACTTGACTGGTCACTTCACTTACCCTTTGTTTACCTCCACTTCTTCATCTGTTAAATGGGCTTTATTAATGCAAACTTACTTCGCTGTTTTGAAGCTTAATTAGTTAATGTTTGTAAAGTGTTTTGAGATCAATATGGTATTATTACTAACGTATTCAGAATCTCATCTCTGCTGCTATTTGCTCTTGGAGGCTTGACAAGAAGGCTTTCACTGTTCTACATCTTCAACAATCCTCAGAAGCAGCTCTGCTGTTAGAGCTCTCATATGAGTGATCAGCAGATGGAGTTGCAGCGAGAAGGGAAATGACTGATTCATACCGTTATTGCTGTTACACATGCTGCTTTCTAGAAGACAAAATAGAAAATATGAAGGGAGGGTTGATAACAAATACTTAAGCCTTTAAAGGAAGACACTGGAAGTACAGAGAACTGCTTATGTGTTATCTGAAATTATTGCATTTTTCAAAAGCATCCTGTTGGTATAGCCATCTTGTTAGCCTTCACGCCTGAGGAGTTGGAGAAAGGTTCTAAATGTGAGATGAGGGAGAAGAAAGAGAAGAAAGGGTCACTGGAAACGGTGTTCCCGTCTGAGGATCTATGGCAAGAAGCTTCATTAAGGAGGAAAAGGACATTTTCTGTCTGTAAACAAACGTGGAAGAATTGACCATACCTTACCTACTAGGAATAGTTTCTTCCTTCAGTTTTCAGGCTGTATCTCTGCTGAAATCAAATCTACTCCTCTCCTGTCACCGAGATATTAAAAAAATGGAACTGGTTACTGGAAAGATACAATAACAAAGCTTGATTTTTAAAGTATAATCCCTGCAAAATTCTCTTTATAAATTAGGCAGATATGTATACTCACTCTTCACTTCTTATCTATTTTGGCACTTTCAAAGTGGTATCTTTTTCAAAAAAATAAGAAGAAACAACGGGCCACGTCCTGGTCCAGTCCTGCGGGCACAAGTGACGCCTTGACCTGAAGAACACAGCTAGACTGTGCTGGCAAGAGAGAATGTCTGGGTAAGGGACAGCCAACAAAGCCAATTTTAACCCACGTGCCCCTGTTCACGTAGAAAATCTGACACCAGAGGCAGAAGTGGTATGATCAGTGCATGTTCCACAGGAACAAAACGTGGCAAATGCAAGCTTTTTCTTACAGCCTGTGCAACCTGGAGCTGACCTCCAGACTCAAGCATGGTTGCATGTCTACACCTCTCTTCTGCAAAGATTAACATTTTGGTTTGGGATCTTCTCTAATCCAGAACATTTTAAAACCTTTTGTCTGTATTCTACTCATTGTTTCTTCGGTAAGCATTTGAAAAAAGCTACCTTCCAGATTAACAGAACAAAGAGAATACATTTTTCATACCAGATACAGGCAGCTCCATTGACACAAGCTGTGTTGCATTTGTAGATCCTTTGGTACAAAGAGAGATACCTAAGTTATAAACCAGAATAATTAAATATGATGTTATAATAGCTGTCCACAGCAGAGGGTGCTAAGATTAAAGAGAACTGACCATAGAGTTAACATCTGGGGCAGTGGGAGCAGATTTACAGCAAGCAGGAGATGGAGGTTTGTTGATTAGCGGAGTAATAAAGACATTGGTTGACTCTTCATGAATGCTACCTCTGTTGCTTTTTTCTGAAATTCAGGCTTTTCATAAGAAAGGAGGTATGATGTCCAGAGCAGAAAAATGATGCGTGGTTTCTTCCATCAATAATTTTTCCCAGAAATTAAATTTAACACACACACTATTAAAAACAAATCAGATCAAACAAACAAGCAGACAGTGAACGTTCTCCTATATTCTGCCTTTTTTCCCCCCAGAATTCTTTTAATCAGTCTCAGGAAGATACATTTATCTCATGCCAAAAGCAGCCTGAAGTAAATAAAAGTGGAAAATTCAGAAATACTTCTGCCGGTGAAACTGGCTGTTACTTCAATGAAAACGAGGTATCTGGCTGATAGCTTAGCTTCCATTGTGTTTCGGTGAAAACACATCCTTGAATTTAGAGCTGTGTAATGACATTATTACGTTAAGCTTGTTATTTGAAAACAGACAAACTGCTCCAAAAATATTCTGCTACCAGACACATGTTTGGCTTCATCTCTTCAGAGATGACTGAACACGTCATTAAGTCCCCCCTCCCTATACTTACCTACCCCCCGGTTTTCACAGACTGTTAAGTTTGCTTGTGGGGCAGGGTGAAACAAAAAGAAGGGAAGAGGCAAGAGATGGAATACCAACAGCTCTGAAGTACGTGCCCGAGGGCCTGGAAAGCTCGCAAGTTTGAAAAGGGATTACCAAGCCTTTCGCTAGTGAGTCAAGCTGAACTCGGAGCAGGAGCAAGGGAAAATTTTTACCCTTTGATGAAATGCAGTGTCCTCTGTCAGTAGTTCTCAATCTTCCCCACACAAAGCAAGCCCTCCCGCACTCTCTGCTCCTTCACTCACGCCTCTGCAGAAAGCAGGCTTCTCTCCCACTGAGCCCAGGAGCAGAATTGGGGTTCTCTCTTTGAAACACCTTGTCATCCTCAGCATCAGCCCTCTAACCTACAAGACCTGAACAGAAATCAGACAAAGGTCAGAGGAGGGAGTAACTTTGTAACTGGAGTCACAGTGACCAACTCGTCTAATTTTAAGATGGAGCTGGAGAAGTTCACCTGTGACAGCAGACACGATGTCCAGTCCAGATCCATGTTCCTGTATGAAATAACTAGATTGCTTGTTAACCTGTAACAGTGAAAGGCTAAGAACTGGGAGGCCAAAATACCTTCTCCCTACTTGCCATGGATGTGTCTCTCTAGGTCAGGACCCCACCACACAAGCCCAGCAGCCCAGGTGAAACTTTTACGGCTGCCATCCATGCAGTCCCCATGCTGGGACTTTTCAACAACAGTAAGTTCAATGCAAATATCAAACAAACAACTGATAAAAGTAGTTTGTTTGATTAAATAAAAACAAAAAAAACTTTTTACAGGAATCAGAAATCCAGGGTGGTTTTCTGCTTGCTAGCTTTGACATCGGGGAACTCCTGATTTACACCAGAGGAAGTAGAAATCAGACTTGGGGAGAGAACAGATGGTTCAACAGTTCTGCTTAAAAGCACAAGATACTCACACTGGAGAAAGGCAAGAGGGAGAGGGGAAGGCTGGAAGACAGCCTTGCAGAAAAAAGCCCACATACACCGTGGCTGGCAACTTGTTGGGAAACCAGGATTTGACCATGAAAGCAGCTGAGGTGGCTCTCCACAGGCATCTACTTGTTTCAGTGGAAATTAGGAGGCTAAACTGGAGTTGGGCTCATCAGCATTTTGGAGGATCTGGACTTTATCACTTTGGTATAACCCAACACCTTTGTGCCTAAAGTCCCAGCTTCAAACTTGTGGCAAGATGAGAGGAACCTGGTTACTGATGACAAGCCAAAAAGAAAAGCACAGTAATACTCAAGTAGAGCATATACACAAGTCCTCAAGGCAGAATTGCTGTAACGACTGGCATCATAACACTGAGATTCATTTAGCTGCTATTCAATTATATATTCTTTTTTTCTTCTTTTCCCCTCCAAGTTACCAGTCTCACTAGGCACGAGTACTCACTGAAGAGTGAAGACAAGTAGTAAATAAAATGCAATGAAAGTTGGTTTACATCTCTTTTCATCCCCTCTATGCAGCTCCCTCAACCTTAAAATTTAGGGGAATAAAGACCAGGTTTTCTGTGCAGACAATGAAAAGTATATGCACTGAATGTCAATTCTATAGGAGAAAAAAGAAGAGACTGAAAGAAAGAAACCCATAAAAGGAAATGCACCACATTCTTCCACCCTCTACCCCAACAAATCCAATTAAACTTGCCAAGACACACACACATGCCGTCAATCATTCCAGATCCTATCCGCCCTATCAATATTTCAGCAGCATTTCACTCTCTTACTTTCCGGGACTATGCACACTCCACACAGCATGCACTCATTGTTCCCCGTGCTCCTTCCTTGCCCCTTTTAATCAGTCACAACAAGCCACATCCATTTTTTTCCCCGCACCTTATGCTACACCAAGCTAGCTGGGTTAGCTGGCACAGCAGCGCTTCTTTGTGCTTTATTGATGGTTTGTGGCTTTTTTTTTTTGTTTTTTTTTAAAACAGGAAAATGCAGGATGCAAAACGTGGCTGTTTACGTACAGAAGGACACCAACACAGAGGAATTATGCTCGTGCTTATAAAATAGTTTTGCTTATTGGGAAATACTGCTTTCCTGTTGTGGTGGTCTCATTTCAAAGAGCACAAGGAAAATGGACTGAAAACTTTAGAAAATTTCTGGTAACGTATGAGATCCAAAAGTCCCCCAGAGACCTATGTACCTGACACGGGCATTCTCAAAGCCTGCCCTAGACACAATACCATTATTAAAATAACTTCAGTAATTTGGACTTCTGCTTCTATGCAGGCTGTAGGGTTCTGGCTTCAGAACAGAACTAAATCTCCTTAACAGGAAAGGGAGGCACATGATGGCTTTTTCATCCTGCGTATCTTGTGCAGAACTAAGGGTGCTCTCAGGGCTGCCCTTGAGCCATGGACATACACAGCAACTCATTTTCAAAGATGAGGCTTATTTTGGGCGCGCTGGAAAGATCACAGCCATATCTTGTACCAGTATAATAATAGGTCTGTCGGCTTTCTCTTTAAATTCTCTCTTGATGTCACCAAGGGAAACGTATAGAAACCTAATCCGATAGAGGATTTCACTGACTATTGGGCTGCCGTTACTGACATTACAGGCAGTGACCTAAAGTGGCTCCAAAAGAATGACTGGGCTTGCAAGCAGGCAGTAGCTATTCCAGCTGAGCAATCTGTCGATATGAATTTTACCCTTTTCTAGTGTTCTCATGTCCTGAACCAAAAACGCTCCAGTGCTGAGTGGATTCCCAGCTTGAAGGTAAGCTCCTGCTGTGAGCTCCTATTCCATCCCTATGATGTTTTTCTCTTTTTCTGAAAGGCCTAAAGAGCTGACATTCCAGCCTAATGTCCATACAAGATGACTGGAGTGCACAAATTAAATGGCACAAAAATACACACGCTGGTGACCACTATGTGTGCTGGCACAGTCACCAGACAATAAAGACCAGTTCTGCAACTTGATATATCCAGTTCTGGATATGAGTAGATACTAGTGGATCAGCCTGTACTCTTCCTCAAATCCAAACAGAAACTGGAAAAGGTTAAATCTTTTCTCTCCTTTGCAAAGAGGATTTTTATCTTTCTGGAATCATAGCCTCTCACCTGCTGAGCTCTGATTTATGGGTCTAAAGGTGCTCTTTCAGGCTTCAAAGTCCCACCTTCTGTCTTCAAAATACGCTCCTAAAGAGTGTCTCTCGACACGACCACCCTAACCCCCAATAAAATTTCAACCTCTCTCTGCACAAAACGTGAATTCTAAGATTATAAAGTTTCTCATGCTATCAGTAAAAAAATTCAGAGATAAGGACTCATGGTTTAAATGCATCTTTTAGACAGAATGAATTTAAGCATTAACTTTTCAGCTTCAGTTTCATTAAATTATCAGGGAATGCTGAGCTTCCAGTAGCAGGAGAGAGTTCACCTGGATAGCATAACTTCATCTCCCATCATGGTGAGAACCGACAAGTACGCTCCCTTGGAGAATCTTGTTGTTCTTCCTCAGGCTGACACCTATCACACAGTTCTCTGGGGCTCAGGGGAAAACCTGGTTGATCACGCCTTGAAAGTGCAGGCAAGGCCAACTACATGTAGAGCACTGCAGCTTCCGCAGGCAACAGACACCCTGCTAATCATTTCAGAGCGAGCTGAGATTAAAAGGACCTGCATAAATAGACAGGCTCGTTACTCAGATAAGTTCGCTACTTCTTTTTAGCAGTCTCGCTGGAGATCTACACTTTGGAGAACCTCAATCCCTCATCTAAAAGGGGCTTTCTCCAGTTTAGAGCTGCCTGGAAGCAATGCTTCCCAAAAACCTGAAGGGAGCTGTGTAAGCTTGGATCCAGGGTAAAAAGGGAAAAACCTCACTCTGCAAAGTTCTAGCTTTAATATAGACCTCAAGGTTTTGAAAACCAACATCCCTGGAGGTGCTGTCCAGAAACTGTTTCTTCCCTGAGCCTCTTAGTATTTTCCACTTGCTTAACTCTTTGAGAAACTTTCTCTCACAAGGCAGAAATCCAGACTTTGAGGGGATAGAGGAAGAAAAGGGGAAAAAGAGGAAAGCAAGTGAGCATTGCTCCCCTGAGCAACTATCTACCCTGTAAATAATTAGCGCTTACTCCCATTTGTAACAAGGTTATCTGCCAAATACAAACACTGCTTTCTGTGAATAGCCCAGCTAGGAAGAACCAAAGCCAAAGGGAACTTTGAATGAGTCACAACCAGAATCGGCCATAGAGCACCTGTAAAATATTGACTGCAATGTGACCTGTTTCCTATATTTGGTGAGCAACGTATAATTTCCACATAAATTGGGAAATGACTTTATGACTGAAAAGAAGTCACAGTTGTCCAGGCATGCAGTCTGAGTGCCAGCTCACTTATCCCTGGTAACATGAACTCAGCTGACTTGGGGATTGCCTGGAGGCCTCCAGGGCACTAGCAAACACGGCATCAAATGACTCCACCACAGCCTTTTCGGATAAAGTGGTATGACACGGAATAATGCTGTGAGTCACCCTGTAGATGGGTTTATGTGCAGTGTTTGTGAGCAAAAAGTGCAAAAAAGAGCAGAACAACATTCAAGAATGTAGCTGGCAAGGTGCTGACATGTGATTCTAATAAGGAAATTACAGTTTTTCTCAGCCATGCTTTTGGTAAGGGGTCACTTGATGCAATGTGTGGAATTTCTTTAGAGTGCTGCATCTTATGCACTGTTCTTGGGAACACAATGGGCAAACCTCCCAGGGTATGATTAATTAAAATAGCTACCACATGTTTATCTGTGTATTTATCTGATGGTAGAAACCATGTGTACACATGCAGCAATTCTGACCTTAATTTATAACCATGTCATTTGCTCTCTACTGCACTAGTGATGTTAAGAGGTAAAAAAATCACAGCTAAAAGGAGTAAAGCTCCCTCTGTTTATCCTAGAAGGGAACATGAGCACTGAAGCACTCGGCAGGACAGACCTGGCCTTGCAGGAATCTTGCATTCTAATATTTGTTATAATGTCTGCTCATGGCGTGTGGAGAGAGTAAGGCAACAAAAAAATGGGTGCGTAAAACCAGCACCCTGAAGCAGGGAGCAAATTGAGCTTGCCAACAGGGAGTTCAGAAGAGACTGTCTTCTGACTTCCTGATCCTCTTTGCAATTTAGAAAGATACCTTCCCAGACCTTGACTTTAGTAGCTGCCATTTAAAACTCACAGACTTGAGTATGAAGCTTGGAATGATAATCCCATTTTTCAGGATTGGGATTGGCTGCGGTCTTTGCCAACACATTCTAGAAGAGTATATGCTCCCTTTTAATCCAGCAGCCTAGGTTTTAGGTCCTACCTTGAACCTGTCTTCTGAGAAAGCCTATCGGTGTTAGTCCAGTGAATAGGCACATAAACACTTAATCTGTGAGGCTGGGTGGGCTTAGATACAAGCAAGGCCCCGAATGGGTCAGCAATCTCAACATCAAGCAGCTCTTTTAGTCCTTTGCAGGGGCTTTGACAACGTTAACGCCAATGGATTTTACGTGTCTTCAGGGCTGGGTGACAATCAAATAGTTTTTTGAGAATCTAAACAGTTTGTCACTTAGACCACTTGGTGGAATTGCCGTGTCCTCCTTTCATTTCATCTCATCTTCCCCAACGAGCTTCTGAAGCTACCATCCTTTCCATGCCTCTATTACTTCTTTGTGCACTTATCTTGTAACCAGTCTGTTACACCGAAGGTGCCATTTTGAAGCTTTGATCTCAACTGGCATCACTACTAGGTACATGCTTCACATGCTCCTAGGTCAAAAGAGGGGAGCATCCTCCCGCAGATTTATTCTGATTGTTTTGCCTGCTCCATCGCACCACTCACTACCTGAACCCCCATCCTCATTCCGGCAATTTATAGCAGTCAGAATATAAGCAACACCTGCACGTCTTATGGTGAACCAGACAGCTTCCCCTTACTGCTAATGGACTTTGAATGAATGGGGCAATGTATTCCTCCCCCAATTATTTAATCAAATTGAAAATTATTTCTAACACAACACCTGGACAAGCTGCCATTTATCGAATGAACAAAAAACCCCAATGAATGAACCATTCTCTCCTTTCCTTTCGTTTTCTGACACTGCTGTTGCAAATTAGGTGCAGTTAGCAGAGTGTGCTTCCTGGTAAATCACGATGGCTACTTCATCGGACTTTGTTTTTGTAAGACACTTACCCCTGAGCAGGAAACTATTCCAAATTTGTAAGCATCAGCTGAGATGTGGGGAAAAACCTTGATGTGCTTCTGAAGCTCAACACTGGAGAAATATGAATACATATTCCCTTATGCTACAAGGGCTGTCCCTCGCAATGCTGTGGATTCACTAATCTTAGCCAGTAAAGCAACTAGTGCATTTTTAGAAATGAAGAAAAACAGTAAAATTTGGATCCAAAGGTTCTCAGCATTAAAAGGTTTGGACACATTTGGTCCATTAGAAAAAAAAAAAAAAAAAGGCTTGAAAAGATTGCTTAGGTTAGTGGAATGAGGCTTCACAGCCAGACTTTCAAGGCATTCCAGTACCAGGTGTTATAGATGGATTTTCAGAAGCTGCAGATTTTTAGGATCTAGGATTCATATTTGCAGAAGATAATAATTTCAGACTTGAACCTAACTCTGTATTTTCCCTGCAGGAGCATGTGTGAACACGAAGCGGGATTGGAATGGTTCATTCAAAAGATGGCAGCCAGATGCAGTCTGTGTCTGACCTTTGCATTAGGCAGGTATTCAGATCAAATGCATAGTTTCAGAGCTGTCTCTGGCTGGCTCCCTTTCCACAGGTTAACTGATTTTTCAAGAAGGTGTTCTGGAAAAGATTAATTTGAATCCGTGTCTGTTGCAACTATCATGTTTTGAAAGACATCTAGAGAAAAGGTCTCCAAATGAGGGACATACAGCCATCAGCCAAGAGGCTGATATGCCTAGGTACCAGCCTCTGGTATCATATTTTCTGTCAGCTTCCCAATTTAATGGTTTGTTTTACTTAAAAACACACAGCCCTCCCCGCCACCCCCAACAATCCAAACACTGAATTATTTGGAAAGACCTAGGCTGGTGTTCCCTGTCAGGGATGACACCTACACCCTGAATGTCTACACGTAGCAATAAAAGTATGTACCTTTTAGAGATACAGCATTTTAATTTAATTATTTTTAAAAATGCACGCACACGGTTTCTTGCGATGAAAGACGGTAAAGTAAGATCCAGTAAAGGAATCAGCACAAACTAGGAAACAGAGATAAACAGAGACTTACCAAACAACTTGATGCAACGGTAGAGCAGCCAACGGCACTGAAGTCATGTCTTCATGCTAAATTCGGTCCAAGCGCTCAGGGCGTCTGTTCCAACATTTTCATGCAGACCTACTGAACAGACAGCACCAATATTCTTCCCTTAGCAAGACAAACAAGTCCATGCGATGGGAAAACCTTCCCCTCCTAACCCCTCCCAAAAACGTCTATTGATAAGGACAAGACTGTGCTAGTAAACCTGTGGAGCTCTGGAGAGCTCCGTGCAAAAGGCTATGGGATTGCCCTTGATGGAAAGAAGGGGAACCTGATGTTATTTACTCCCCCTAAGAACAAGCTCTCACGGATGAGATTTGGAGGCCAACAGGCTGATGGCCCTCGAACGACCCACATTTCAGAATTAGGTGCAGTTTGCATGCCAACAAGAAGGAACAGCACAGCTGAGAGCTGCCACACGGCCCCTGCAGCCACGCGATGGGTGTGAACTGCAGTGGGTGCTATAAATGGGTGCTCTGCTCCACTAAATCCGTTCCATGAGTGGTTTCTGTCTCACTGGGGGAAGGGATTTCTGTTGTGCTGCGCAGGCACAAACCCTTTGGAGGATGCAGAGACTCTTTTGCAGGCAAGTAGAAAATAAGTTCAACTGTTTATTTGTTCAGGTTGCATCTAGACAACAAACAGGATCCTACACAGATTGACAGGAGTGGGTTTTTCTTCTTGCCCCTAAAAAATTCACTTTTTTGACCCAAAAATAATAAAAAAAAATAATTAAAAAGTCATGCTAATGAGACAAAATCTTGGGATCCATCTGTATATTACATTTCAGATGACCCCAACTCCATAACCTCTAGATAGCAATCCAGCTTGGTAGTAGTCATTCATTTCAGCAGTTACACAAAGCTATTCAGGCCATAAGGTGCTGGGATTTATCACGAAGAAAAGGTTTAAGGGTCTCCTGAACTAAAAGAAACCAAGTCTCAGTTTCTGAAACAGTATCACGTTCCCAGGCTGTAATGATAACCATTTTTACCGCTGGGTGAATCAGCCTTTCGGATTCGTAATTTATGATAACAGCAGCGCAAAAAGCCAAGCTGCGTGTGAAATGGAGTTAAATTTAGATCTGAAACAAAGGGTACCCCACAGAAGAGAGGGACAGCTGAAACATGCATTGGACACCTGTGGAGAGGTAGAGCAATCTTTTGATCAGGACAAAGGAACAGGACTTGGGGGAGCCGGGTTCCAACTCCAGCACATTTCCTATAGGACACTGAACAAATTACCTCCCTTCTTTATCTCTTTATTTGCTCAGTGGTGTCATAGGATGGCTGTGACAAGACCACTTAAGGAGACATTAAGATCCTGAAATGATGGACAATATAAGAGCAGCGAGATATTGCTCTTTCAACAGTTGCAGACGAGCCCAACTCCGGATGCTTCTCGCACACAAACTCACACACACGCTTTCTTTTCATAAGCAAGATACTTTAAGCCTGTTTCATCATAGATCAAAAGCGTTAATTAGACCTACTAAGGACATTGACACTTTTGTCTGAGTCAAAACATGCTGGAGTTTGGCCCTGCTTCCTGAACACAGTGAGCAGGTCTCAGAGTTTTTATTTTCACAGTGCTCGCTCACATATATACCAATGTGAGCTGCTCGTTTAGTCAACACTTCACGCCCTATACATAATCAGAAATATTTTAGCTGATAAAGTTACAAATTCCAAACAAAGCTACAAATTTCAGGTATAAATTGTGACTTTTATGGCTTTACATGATACTCAGATGCTAATATTGGGTTTACAATTTCCTCCTCCTGATTTAAATCAGAATCCCTTTACAAAGCTTGGCCTGAGTGAAACCTCTCTTAATGCTGTTTTTTGATTTGTGTGAAGTAAAGAAATGGTTGGTTTCCTACTTCAGAACCACAGCTGTGCAGTTTTGTGAGAGCAGCGCCCTGTGACCAGCTATGAAAACTGTGCTTAATAATAAAATTTTAGCAAATTAAAACCACTCTTCAACAGTTGCCTAGCAGAGAGGTGGAGGGGAGGGGAAGGGAAAGGAAGAGTATTCAAATTCCAACTAATCCCTGCCATACCACAACGCACAATTTTGTTGTGTGTCCTGAAAGACCTATTAGGACTTTCAGTGAAATCACTGCATGAGAAAGTCATAAACATCACACTGAAGTACCTCAGCCTTACAGAATACTCCAAAACAGAGGACGTCAAAGATGCCCATCTCATTTCCTAAACATTTAGATCACGTACATTAAAAGAGATGATAAACCCCGTAACCTCACACTTTTCTTAATTAGGAAGGAAAAGTTGCAACTTTGTTTTAAAAAAATGTATTGTTATTTCTCTGCCAAGAGCAAGAAGACTACCTCAAGGCTTTGAAAGATCTAACGTAAATTGGTGCTGAGGTCAGGTGTATTTTGTTTTACTTGTTTGGTCTCTTAAGAGCAAACCACACACGTATCCATCCTAGGGCAAAAGCAGACTCAAACAGCATTTAGGCAATATGCTCTTCCAGAAATTACTGCAGACATACACAATGCTCGGTTCTTGGGATGCGATGATATCCTTAGAGTAATCTTCAACAAAGCACTGAGCAAATCCTTTGTTAACTCCCTTAGGACTTCTACATAATGTAAAATAATGTAGAAGTACACGCTTATTTAAAGTTGAAGAACTAACACATTCAGAAAATCAATTTTCAGACTACAGAAGAAAAGTATCATGTGAAAACACCTGCCACAAACACGCCTTTCTATTGCAAAGGTACGATCATTGGGACATAAGGGTAACATGGGTAGGCCTGACCTATTAATTTGAAAAGGGACCCAAAATGCTAGCAGCAGGAAAGCCAGCTTTTTGAGATGTGGTCTTTAAAACCCAATTAACCACACTAAGTTCTAACTTTCCTTCTATAACATCAAAATATTCAAGTTAATATATCGTAATGTAAAAACACAACATTAAAACATGCACAAAAAGGAAAACTAATTGGGGGAGGGGGAATCAAGATTTCGACAACAACATTGGCTCTTCACTATGGCATATCCTACGTATTTTTAGCCAGACAGAGAACAGAAATTCCATCTGAACAAATTTTTGTAGAAGAACGAACTTCATCGTTCTCCAAATTCTTAAAAAGTTAAATTTCTCATCCTTAACACTGCTTTATAAAGAAAGGAACACAGAAAGATAATGGTGTTGCCAGAAGGCAGTGAAAGGGTTAGTTGTTTTGAACATTATGCATGTTATGTAGTCAGATACCACCTATTCATCCCCAGCATGAATTATATCGCCAAGTTTGTGACCTAGCATGAATTATGTCACCAAGTTTGTGACCTAAACATATGTTGTTGCTAAGCAATACCCAGTCACAAGGTCTCCTGTAATCCATACCGTTTGCTATTTTACTAGAGATGTGCCACGGTCAGTTTGCTAACATGATACCCATGCTCCCACACTGGGCAATAAAACTCATATTTGCCAGCAGGGATGGTGAGTTCAGGTCTTGTAAAATAAGTTGTTAGAATCCTTTCTCTAAAAAACAAGAAAAAAGAAAATAAAAAAGCTTGGCCCTTCTATCTGCAACAGGTCTTAATATCTTCTTCTCCTTGGCATAAGTCTACCCAGCATTGATGGCATGCACCTGGGCCCTTTGTTTTACACGACAGCTTTTCATGCTGTAAAGAATATTATTTTTGAAGGAAGAGGGGAGAAGAAAAACTGACCTTCCTTCTTGCAAAGAAAGGCTTGAAAAAGTAATCAAATTGCTAGGGCTGAGCAGACCGGGCAGAGAGGCTCCTTACGTATGTATAAATTCTTGGATTTATTCTTGGCTTTAAGCAATCAGTCCTGTTTGACATATACCTCAGCAGCCAAAAGCCTATGCTCTGATGCAGAATGGAGTGATCATCCTAGACAGAAACGGGTCATGTCTGGGGAAAAGAACAAAAAATATGGTTTCCTGAGCCACTCAAGAATACCCAGATCACCTCTGCAAGCTCGCAGGCTGACAGGACGCTTGAGCAAGTAAAAAAACGTGGCAAAAGATCTGTTACAACACCAGGCCTTGATCAGTTTTATCACAGAACCCGATCAGTTTTCTTCTTTGTTCCTTCTCTGAGGAACGCTCGGAGCGTGATCTGTCCGCAGTCCGTTGCCGTAACGCATAGGGACAGGAGAAGGGCTGTGCTGAGTCAGACCGAGGCCTGACTTAGCTGCTTAGGCAGTTCTCTGACAAGGGAGAAGAGCGTAAGCCTTGGGAAGAAAGACAAGCGCAGGCACACACGTGAGCAGACGCATATAAAAAACTGTAAACCGCGGTAGGTTCTCTCAACCTATAGCACACTGAGTTTCAAAGGATTTCTTAAGCCAGAGAACTACTTTGCCTGGCACGCCTTTGCAGGCCATTCTTCCGAGAGTTTCTCTTGCGGCCGTGTAGGGGCAGCCAGTCGAGAGGGAGCCACAACATCTCACAGCAGCGAGACCCACAGCATAACTACACCCGTGAGGAAGGAAGAAGGGCAACCTGTCGCCCTAAACAAGGACTGCAAAATCATCAAAACCCATCTGTCTCTATCGCTGCCCGACGACTGCTAGAATTTGAAGGACTTAATTCCTGCAGGGAGTTTAGATCTCTGTACACAGCAGAAACTTCCCCCCAACCTCCCTAGCAAGAAAGGGGTGTGGGGGGAAATCCCTCCAGTGATGTAGAGAGGTCTGGCAACCTCAAAAACCAAAGGTTTCCTTTACATCCATCATGACAAGAGCTATTGAGAAGCACAGGTAACTTAGAGGCAGCACTAACAAAAAGTTGAAATCAACTATTCCCACGGCACCTCACAGAGGTGGTGGACAAGGGCAGTTCTAAATGGTGCAGAGGGGCACAAGGGACAGAAGGGAGTGTATGGGCACAAAAGCTTGTGGAAAGCAGATGTAGCACTAGACAGAGTGGCACGGTGTGGTGGTTTTGGCTGGAATAGAGTTAATTTTCTTCCCAGTAGCTAGTATAGGGCTGCATTTTGGATTTGGGCTGGAAACAGTGCTGATAACACAGGGATGTTTTCGTTACTGCTGAGCAGTGCTGACACAGGGTCAGGGCCTTTTCTGCCTCTCGCCCCACCCCACCAGCGAGCAGGCTGGGGGGGCACAAGAAGCTGGGAGGGGACATGGCCGGGACAGCTGACCCCAACTGACCCAAGGGATATCCCACACCATATGATGTCATGCTCAGCGTATAAAGCTGGGGGAAGAAGAAGGAAGGGGGGGACGTTCGGAGTGATGGCGTTTGTCTTCCCAAGTCACCATGACACATGATGGAGCCCTGCTGTCCTGGAGATGGCTGAACACCTGCCTGGCAGCAGGAAGCAGTGAATGAATGCCTTGTTTTGCTTTGCTTGTGCGCACAGCTTTTACTTTCCCTATTAAACTGCCTTTATCCCAACCCACAAGTTTTCTCACTTTTACCCTTCTGATTCTCTCCCCCATCCCACCAGGGGCGGGGATTGAGCGAGCGGCTGCGTGGGGCTTAGTTGCCAGCTGGGGTTAAACCACGACACACAGATGCTGCTGTCCTGCTCAGGGACCATCAGAGCACCATGCCAAAGCAAAACAAGCTCCTCTTTCAAAGGCATGTAGCTCATCTGGTGCAAATATTAAAAATCAAGAACAGAAACCATACTGAGACTAAGATTCCCCCCCCCCTTAATTATCCTTAATTGCTGTTGCAATAGCAAAATTCAAGTAGCCACCCTGGCTATTACCCATGCCCCACCTGTGCCCTGAGCAGTTCTCAGGAACCAAGTCTTGTTTTGTTTTGTTTTTTTTTTTTAACATGTGATTTGAAGGTGCCGAAATGCCCCGATGACAAAGTGACACATGGCATAGGGACGACCATTTGAAGCATCAGCTGAAAACATTTCTCTCCTTAGGGCCTGGTTCTGCAACTCTAACATTGAATCACCTGATCAGTAAGAGTCTCCATTCACAGAAGAGTCACCCAATGAGATTAATGCCTGTGCAGGAACCTGAGCTGGCTGAACGCTGCTTTCTAGGACTTAAAAATTTGCTTGTGATGCACTATGAAAGCTAACACTTAAAGATAATCTTCCTGTCATTTCCAAAGGTAGCATGTCAAGCCCTGCCCTTAAATATCTAGTCTATGTGCAATTCAAGTCAATGCAAACTGCAGGCGATCTCTCTCTTCCTAACATACTCTCTAAAGACTTTGGTTCATCCCACGTAATAAACAGAGAGGACCAACTCATTTCACACTTTACAGACTTCCTTTTTCTCCTAAAATGAACAAACTACTGTTGCAATACCTGTATCAAATGGTAATGCCTGGTCTCAGACTGCACACCAACAACGTTTATTTTCATTTCTCTGGGACGTAGTGTGGCAAGAGCTATGGATTTGATAAACACCTTCGGAACGTGTTATGGAGTTGCTCTTCTTGATCTAAAACGTGAAAACCAAGCATCAGTCAACATAAAATAAATGTGATATAGCATAGAGCAGAAAAATGCTTCTAGCACATATGGTATTGTGAGAAATGATTTTCTGTAACAGCCAAGCATGACAATGAACAGAAGACAAATTAATTTCCTGCACTGCCTCAGTAAGGGTTGTCTGTCCTGTAAAGACTTATATAGAAAAAACTGACAAGATCACCTGGAATTACCTAATCTGATCGGCATTATATGTGACAGATAAAACATCTGTTTAAAGAAAATAGAATGTACTTATCCATGACTCAGATGCTGACCAAAACCAGATCAAATAGTGGGGAAACTTCCCTCAGAAAGTTTTTAACAAGTCTTGCAAAGAGTTCACAAACAATTTATGGTAGTGCAGAGACACGGACCTCATCACATTTTCTGTTCAATCGACAAGCATGCCACAGTTAATTTAAAAGTTCTAGTTGTGTGATACTGTGCTGGTTTTGGCTGGGATGGAGTTAATTTTCTTCCCAGTAGCTAGTATAGGGCTGCATTTTGGATTTGGGCTGGAAGCAGTGTTGATAACACAACGATGTTTTCGTTACTGCTGAGCAGTGCTGACACAGGGTCAGGGCCTTTTCTGCCTCTCACCCCACCCCACCAGCGAGCAGGCTGGGGGGGCACAAGAAGCTGGGAGGGGACACGGCCGGGACAGCTGACCCCAACTGACCCAAGGGATATCCCACACCATATGGCGTCATGCTCAGCATATAAAGCTGGGGGAAGAAGAAGGAAGGGGGGGACGTTCGGAGTGATGGCGTTTGTCTTCCGAAGTCACCATGACGCGTGATGGAGCCCTGCTGTCCTGGAGATGGCTGAACACCTGCCTGCCCATGGGAAGCAGTGAATGAATTCCTTGTTTTGCTTTGCTTGTGTGCGTGGCTTTTGCTTTCCCTATTAAACTGTCTTTATCCCAACCCACGAGTTTTCTCACTTTTACCCTTCCGATTCTCTCCCCCATCCCACTGAGGGGGGAAGCGAGCAAGCAGCTGCGTGGGGCTTAGTTGCCAGCTGGGGTTAAACCACAACAGATATGTGGAGAAAAGATTGGTGGGTAATTTTGAAACTAAAATCACCTGGAAGAGAAATAGGTGAAATGGGAGGTATTCAGAATATTGTCTGTCAAGAAAAAACAAATCCGCTGTTGATCTATCAGGAGGAAAAGTACTTTAAGTGTCATTATCTTGTTCTCTTTGTCTGAAATAAAGTTTGTATCAATGGATTTTAAAATGCCACTTTAAATTTGGAAACAAATTGTCCTCTACAAAACCAAACATTATTGATTTAAATACCTGGTGGTTGTAAACAGCAGAAAAATAGCACGTATCTGTATAGGAGAAAATTTGAATTTTGAGTGAGATGAGATGCTTAGCAATGAGATTCCACTGAAACATTCATTATTGTCAGTGAAACTTCCCAGACTAACCCAAAACTCATGGATCTTCCCCAAATATACAGATTATATCTTGAATCTTCTTTGTTATGGAAGTCTGAACAACCCCTTCTCTTTCAGAATTTGTTGCCCGTATCTTAAAATATTATAAGAGGTTCCTTCAATTTTGGTGACAGAAGAGCAAAAATTTTTAAGCTGTGCATGCAGACAGGAGATTTAGAGGGAGCAGAGAGAGCAGCGCATGGGGAACGGGCTGGCTGGAAAGAGTTGAGAGCCGAGATGGAGGATCACTCTGGTGATAAGGGTGATGTGGTAGATGATGGGAAGGTGCTCCAATTAGGGTGTGGGTGTGACAGCATCAGGGTGATGAGAGGAAAATGACTTTAGCAGAGATGCTTGAAATCAACTGGAAGGGAGAAGTCAGTCAGTCAGAACAATGCTCGTTATACAGGTTTTGCAGGCACCGGGACTTTGTTTTTCTAACTGGATACAGCAGGCACAGCACTCAGGCGGCTGAAACATCTTCCGTAGGAGTCTGCATAGGAAGCCAGGGGCCCGCATAGCCACAAGTTGCTTGAACCCCCTCCAGCTGCAAGCCCAGGAGTCCGCCGAGATAACCACAAACCACAGTTCTGCCTACTGTGCAATGGTTATAGTTTGGGAGGCAGCATGATTGCAGTGACACTCGGACATCTGCTCCAGTTGCCTCGAAAATCAGGTCTGAGCAATTTAACCAGAACCTGCTAACATGAATCTGGCAGCTCCCTTGTTAAAAATAACAAAACTAATAATGCCTTCCGCTTACTTAAGGACACATCTTGAAGCTTTTACTCTTGGTGAGCTAGCGCCTTAGGTACAGTTCAGCTGTGATGCAAATGTCCTTTCACCAGGACCTCCTTCGGGCAGCAGGCCTCCTTTCATCCACAAGCAGCCCCACAGAAACACAAACTGAAACACCGCTGCAACTGTGGATCGTTGGCTTCTCATGAGATACAGCTGTTCCAGGGGTTCCTCACTGCGATAGGGCATGGGGGCTCTTTCAAAGGCTCATGACCTTACTGCCTAGTAAGAGATTTCTGACTGGCAACCCCACCCGACAGAACTCCCTGGGGTTTTTTGGACTACTTACACTCATTCCCAGAGAGATTCCCCAGCTAGAGCTGTAAAGATGCAGCTAAATCAACTTATAAGAGAGCAAACATAAAATTGCATTGGATATCCAAAAATTTCTCCGGGGAAAGGGCACTGGTTGTTTCAACACAAGTTTTACATGCCACCTATAATCAATGGAAGAGACCAGTCTCTGGAGAGGGTAATTTAAAAGAGGAGGATCATTTAGATGCTTTGAAGTTTCCCCTCTGGAAAAACTTCTCTCTCTCTCTCCATTGACTCTAAGGAGCCTGGAGAAGCCAGGGAACGAAAGTG
>NW_008825162.1:6713095-6718027 GCF_000699105.1 Pygoscelis adeliae
CCAAAGAGGGCAGTCTCAGGAGGCAGACCAAAATCTGAACAATAATTATGCTTCACTTTCTCCAATCATTTTCCTGGAACTTTTTAACAGCAAAAAAGTAGACAAATGAGTTTATACATTGAACTTCTTGGTAAATAACATGCAGAGAGAGGAGGGAACCTGGATTAAATTATTAGGAACAATGAAAATTCTTTTAGGGTAAATCTGAAAAGAAACTGTATGCTCTGTTCCACTCGGGAGGATCTGCTTCTTGTCACGTATGGCATGAGTTTGCCAGGGTGCTTCTTTACTTTTGTAACAAAATAGCTTTGTGAATATCTTGGTCTCCAAAGGCAGACGTGAGGAGGAACTAGGAATCCTTCAGTTCAGAGCTTGACCCATCTGATCAAACCCATACGCTTCTCTCAGGAGAAAAGTGTTGTCACTGCACTGGCTCAGGCCCTGTACATCAACCCTAATCTTCCTTCTATTTCATCTTTCCCTGTATTTTTAGTCTGGACAGATCATTCTGTTGTACTTGAAGATTCACACACTCTCGTGCAACTGTTTTATTTCACCCCTCGCTCAGCAAGCCGTGCAACAAAAGCCAGAGAAGAGTGAGCTCTGCGTACTGTCAGTGCTACATAGTTCTGACTATTATTTCCGCTTGATGGCTTTGGTTTTATCCAAGGATTATTCAGTTTGGGAATAATGGGAGATTTACATGCTTGCACACAGGTCAAATGACAGTCAGAATGCACATGTGTTGCAATTTCTTCACCTGCAGATTATTCCTGGTGACTGTTATTTTAAAGCTTTCCTAACTGGCCATGGCAGAAATTACTGTTTGAATCCTTCTGTTTGCAGATAGATGCTGATGTCCTCCTGGTGTTCCAGCGGGATATTGTTTAGCCCGTTTTTTGCTCTGATATTGGATGATAAATTGTTTCAAATAATATCAGATTAGCTTTTCTAAAGAGCAATTCTTAAATATGCTGAATAGGTCACTCAAACTTACTGGAAAAAAATCAAAATTTTTCCAAGTAGCTATTTCTTAAACTAAGACTGTTACCATGCTATTTTGAGTTTTAGACAAACTCAAGCAAATGAACATCAACTCTAATGCCTTCCCCTCTGACCACAGGAACAACTACAAATGCTTTGCCATTGTTCCTGGTATTCCTAAAGGTTTCAGTAACCATTTGGAGATATCAAAAAGGAAATAAACAGAGAACTGTGGGGATTTTTACTCCATAAAAAAGCAAAATAAAAACAATGTGAATTTCACCACCTGTCCTGTAACAAAGCAGGGAAAGAAATGACAGTTTTGCAGCTTCCAAGGAGTTACTGTGACTGGCTGAAATACAGCTGTGAATTCTGAATGTAAATAATAAGACAACAATGTAGGAAAAAAATGACTGCCTTATTGATCGAGTTATTAATTTTTAATGATGATGTACACACAGGCAGGCTAAGGAAGCTTACTGGCACTTAATTTTCAAGTTTGTCTAAGTTTCCTAGAACCATATACTACTACCCAGATGAAGATGAAAGTATGCAAAGGATTCTCCATCCCTTTTTGGGTCTTTGGGATTGAGTAGCTCCTTAAAGATATTCAGTCACATGTGGTCAAGCCTAGTACCCGCAACACTAACAAAACTCTCTAGCATGGGTTACACAGGGGTAGAAATTAAAGGAGTAGAATGGTCTTTTCCACCTCCTTAACATGCAGCAATGGGTGCATGGGGAGAGGCAAGAAAACTGATGATAATCTGAAAATGGGGTTCCTAAATGCACTTAGCAGAAGCAATAGGGTAATGGGTACTCCTCCAGCTCCATCAGCTGCACAGCAGCATGGTTCAACCCCTCAGCTCACTTCAGGATCTCGCCACTTTGTCCTTCCTGAGCAAAGTATTTTGGTCACAGCATCCTTCCCTCGGCTCTTAACCCCTTCTGAGACTTCCTAGGGATGCAGGACGCACGCCGAGGGACGAGTCTTTGGAACAGGAGCTTTAAGACAGAGGCGTATTCAGTGACCGTAATAGATCAGATGGCTTTTTTGTTTGCTTGATTTTAACAAAGAAGGGCTCCATCATAAATCTTCACTTCAAATTTGATTGCTTTATAATATATCATACTGTGATGTAACTGGCATCTGCACTTGGCTCTGATTAGGTGACGCCATATGGTACAATTAGAAGTGGAGACAGAGAGTGCCATTTAAATAAGTTAAACTTCATTCATCTACGATTAAACCATCCTCATTCATCTGCATGCATTCAAGATGCTAATTTAACGTCAAAAGAGACTCCCATTTGATGCTGCGTATATCTTTTGTATTTTTGAAACCCTAAATCACTAAGCTGGACTTCTATTATAATTTGTGCAAGTTGTTCATTTGTTTTCTCACTAACGTGGTTTCGCAGTTTATCGCAGGGTTAGCCGGATCGGCAAGCTGCGTGCACTTTCCAATACCTCACCTTCTCAAAGCAAGCAAGGGCTCTTTTGCACATTGCTTGCCTCCCACTGGGAGATCTACACAATTGAATTAAACTTTGTCTTGTGATACCCACATTCTAGCTATGGCACAAAATAAATCTGCAGGTTATCAATAAAGGATTTTTAATTGGCAAGACTGTTTTATTTATTCATGGGAAGATAAGTGAGTCCTAGAAAGCCTTCTTTCCCAGAAGGTTAGGGGGTTGCACACAACTCACAAATCTTTCTTGATAATCCTTTACTTGAACCAGAAATTATATTATGCTTTTGTTCTTTCATGCCTAAAACTGACCAAGCGGGCAATGATTTATTAAGCTAGAGTCTTCAGTCTCCTGCCACACAACCCACTTAGTCACAGTAATGGCTATGAAACAGATCATGCATTCTAAGATAGGCTATAATTTGTGTTAAAGAAACTTGTCTGTTTCAATTACCAAATTTAATTTGCAAAGCCCTATAAAAGGTTATGAAGTAAAAAGAAACAAAGCAGCTAAACTTTAGGTTGTAATGTTATGTGTTACACATACAGACGGAGTAGAAGAGAAAATAAGAATTTGGAATGGGCCCAAAAGATAAAAACCAAATGCTTTCACATAACTAAACATTAAGCAGACCCTTGCAAACACGTAGCATTCTTCCAGTCTACAGTTCCGCATCCCGAGTCTCTGTTTACAAATACTCGGAGGTAAAGGCAATCATATGCTTTTATACATATTTTTTTTTTTCCAGTCAGTGAAAGACTGAAATTGAAGCCCACTTACAGAAGAAGATGCATTTCTTGAAGGACGGACTCCGGGCTGTAAACAAAGTACCATGCATTTTTAGACGCTGATAAAGCACTTAAATTTGAATTTTAGTCTTGTTGATTTCAACTTACATCCAAGGTTATATGCATCACAGAGTAATTTAAGTTGATGTTTAAAAACTCTTTCTTTTTCGGAGAATGCACCAGAAAAAGAGTCTTCACCATTTTCAAATAAACGTAGTTTCTCCAACTACTCCAAATTATTTGGAATATACCAATTCATTAAAAAATCACTTTAGTGATATATCTGGAAAAGATTGAGGCAACCTCAGTGTTACTTTTTGTAGGTTCACAATGTAATCTTTTGCTTTGAAACAACGGTTAATAGAAGACATTATCTATTGCGACCACTGCAGTAGGTCCCACCAGCTACTTATTATAGAGAAGAAAAAAGAGACGGTAAGAGGCACTTTTGGCAACGTAAAGCTATACATTGACTGCAAATATCACACCAACTTTACGATTTTCTTTTCCTGTGTGAATGTGCAGTTAGGAGGAGGAAACATTAACTGGGAGGAAACAAACGGAGAGGCAGAAAGACAGAGTGGAAGGACTGAGCGGATCAAAGTGGAAGATGCTAGGACAGGCACAGCTGAGGTCCAGATGGTGGGGAGAAAGCCCAGCAAGTTCATAGCTAGCAGAGGCTGGCACTGGACAGAAACAGGCTCAGAGGTACAGCCCCAGCCAGAAGCCAACGTCCTCAAGGCAAGGGGCCGCTTGCCAGGCTAACTCGGCTCATTTTAAGTGTGAAGGGGCCACTTACTTCCTGCCACTGAAATCGATTAAGTTTCATCAAATGACTTCAATAGCCAGAATCAAGACTTTCCATCCAAGTTTAATCTTCTATAACATTTGCTTGTTCAGGAGAATGAGAGAACTAGATTTACACCTCAGTCACACATGTATCAGGCCAGCAGGTCGGGTGGGAATTTCTTTAATTTACAACTCTGCAGTTACAATATGTGTCTAAGAAAAGGGAGATGCGGTACATTTCTGCCCGTGCCCACAAGCTCCTTTTGTGATAACTCCAAGCAAACCGCTTCAACTACCTCTATTTCAGCTTGTTCTGTAAAGCAATTACAGTAATATTTGCTCACTCCAAAGGTATTGTGAAGGTACGCTGGAGTTCGCCGTACAAATTTTGATCCCTGGACTGCAGCTGTTACTTGTTGAAATTATTATTATGTAGCAATTGATTCAGACCTAGAAAGTTTCTGTAAGAAAACGGAGAGGCTGTTGAGGCATTTTAATCACCTTTGAAATATTTCATAGAATCATAGACTCATTAAGGTTGGAAAAGACCTCTAAGATCATTGAGTCCAACCGTCAACCCAACACCGCCATGCCCACTAAACCATGTCTCTAAGCGCCTCATCTACACGTCTTTTAAATACCTCCAGGGATGGGGACTCAACCACTTCCCTGGGCAACCTGGTCCAATGCTCGACAACCCTTTTGGTGAAGAATTCTTTCCTAATATCCAATCTAAACCTCCCCTGGCGCAACTTGAGGCCATTTCCTCTCGTCCTATCGCTTGTTATTTGGGAGAAGAGACCAACACCCACCTCGCTACAGCCTCCTTTCAGGTAGTTGTAGAGAGCAATGAGGTCTCCCCTCAGCCTCCTCTTCTCCAGGCTAAACAACCCCAG
>NW_008825162.1:6718917-6745264 GCF_000699105.1 Pygoscelis adeliae
GGCACTGAGGTCAGGCTGACAGGCCTGTAGTTCCCCGGATCCTCCTTCTGGCCCTTCTTGTAGATGGGCGTCACACTGGCCAGCCTCCAGTCATCTGTGAGGGATAGATACAAATCTATTCTAAAAGGAGAGAGATGAAGGAAAGGAAGAGGTAGGAGATGAGGCAAGCTGTGACCACAGCACTGCGTGCTTCACTGACTGGTATTACTCGTGTGTGACAAAGCCCCATGGGACGACAGGCACAAAGACACAGGCTTGAACACAGACATATACACCTGCACCCACTTAACAAGCTACACACTTAAAATACTGACATTCTTTTCCTATTTTAATTGTATTCACGTCCACTGCTCATTCAGCACCCTGAGCTGAGGTACAGTTTCAATATATTTTATAGTAGCTACTTTTTAGAAATTGCCCTGCATTCTTCACAACACATTATTTCAAGGCGGCACTCTAAAAAGCAGAGATTGCCAGATAAATGTTTTTGCCAAGATAAAAAAACCCCAACAACTCTGAATTTTAGACCCAGTAATCTTGTTTTTTAATGATTGATGAGAGATCGCTATTGAAACCTTCAAGTGAGTCAGCAGTGCATGCAGCACAGATCAAATGTTGCAAGTGCAGAAAAACATACACCAGAAAAACTGTCTTGAGACTTCCCATTAAAATGTACCCCCCTTGCACCTGGAGAGAAGAGGCACAAAGCAATCACCCGAGGCTTTTCATAAAGTATTTCTATCACAAGAGTTACAACAATGAAAAGATGCTGTTATTAAAAGATATAAACAAAGAAGTAGTAAACCATCACATTTAGTGAAATTAACGCATTAAATCCTCTAGGGTCTCTACTATTTAAAGTTAAGGAAGTCTTTGCATTGCAATAGCGCAGATATTACTAACCATCTTCAGCTGGCCAAGCTGAGAGGGAAATTCCTGTAATAAAATAGCACCAGTGTGGAAAAGTTTCAAATAAAGATGATGTTGTATTATCCAAGGGCTCAATGTTGACTGAAGTCTGACCCATGTATGCAACTGGCAGGTCTATTCAGGGGCCGTTTGTGTCAGGAGCTGCAAGATAGGGTACTATATTTGTAAATATGAGGTTTTTTTCTGCAAATATGGTTTTGCAAATATGATGCCAACAAGACACTGTAAAAATGGCTGCTCTTCACAGGAACAAAGAAGCCTATATACAGAAAAAAAAGGCAAGGGCCTTTACTAGCCATTAGTTTTTAATTTTCTCTATTTATTTTCCTTATAGAAACCATACCAAATAAAGGGGAAAAATCCCCATGAATAGACAATACAAATGTCAGTGAACAAACAGCTCTTCAAGTTATTTAGACAACATTTTAAAAAAAATAAAATATTGCAGAAATGAGAATCCATTCTTAATCATAAAAATCTAGGCTAACTTATTTGTTTACAGGGAATTATTCTGCCATTTTTATGAAGGTCTCTCAGTCGGTCAGAACATTTTTTGATGCTGAAAAGGACACAATTTGTGCTATACGAGTTTTTCCCTGACAACCTCTTGCGTGGCAGGTCAACCAAAGACAAATTGTTTATTTCAAGCTCTACCCATATTTGATTGCTGAATGCTGGTCTCACAGGATCTTGTGGAGGGAAAATGCTCATTTCCCTAAACAGACAAGGCACCCACACAAGTTAGTGTGGGGCCAACTTTCCACTGAAATTGTTCCATGGAAGTTGATGCTATTTAAAGTGACTATTGAAGTGAGAAAATGGACATGCTTTTTGACTGGTTGTTAGGAATCGCTCTAGAGATTTTACAGAAGTGTGGCTGCAAATCACGTTACCCTTAAAATCTATTCACTGTCATCTTAAGCCAGTACCAAAATATGTTTTAAAAGAAAGATGAAGGTCCTGACAGAGTAGTTAGAGAACCCCAGGCAAACACATGATAGGAAACGATGCCTGAATACTAGCTGGGACAAATGGGCACGCATGAGTAGAGACAGCAAAGTTAAAGGTGCTCAAAAATGGGAGCAGTCCTAAGCAACAGCAGAGGCTGGAGCCCAGACTCTGTCTGCTTGGTCCTATCATTCGCTAGGTGTCTGTCAAAGTTGGAAAAGCTAGCTTCATTTACACTTGCTACTGATTTGGTAGCACGGGTTTAGAAAGGGGTTGAAGAGAGCCATGCAAACGTAACCTGTCAGATATCGTAAATGAGATGGGCTTTCTAGTTCTACCTTGGAAAGACTGATGTTTCATCCTGCTATAATGCTCCCAGACTGCAAAGGCAAAAAAAAAAAGTTTTCAGCCACTTGGAACTTGTGCTTT
Organism: Pygoscelis adeliae; assembly: GCF_000699105.1. Classification (NCBI taxonomy): domain Eukaryota; kingdom Metazoa; phylum Chordata; class Aves; order Sphenisciformes; family Spheniscidae; genus Pygoscelis; species Pygoscelis adeliae. The sequence goes on from NW_008825162.1 coordinate 6,721,225, forward strand.
GGATGATCAAAGAAACTTTCTCAGACATTTGCAAGAGAAGCAGCTAAGAGTGCACATGGAAGACATTATTAGGGGACAACTTGACTAATTGTCCAAGACAGAACACAGGCACTGGAGAGCCCTTTGGTCTCTGCAACCCAGCACAAATGAACAGCAGAAACAGTTAGAACCTGAATGGTGCCGATCAGTTCTGATGCGTGAAGAGTTCCCAAAGTCAAAGGTAACTTTTCTACTAATTATTAACTGTTTAGACAATGCTGGTTTATCAAGAGGAATGGGAGGAGCAGGGGTGAAAAGGAGTTGGATGGCAAAGGGGGAAAAAGCCCAGACTACAGAAGATAAGAAAACTAAGTTGTAACAACAACAACAAAAAACAAAACAAACAAACCAAATCACACACACACAAAAAAGCAGCTCCCACCAAACAAAAAACCCCAACCAAACCAACAGCCTAGGTAGTCTGGATGTGGCTTAGGGTTATTTGTATGTATAAATCAACAGAAAAATATTTATGGCAGGAAAGTTTATACTGAAGCCTGGACAAGGCCACCTTTACTATCAGCTGTTGGTCAACACCCTAGAGTATTTGCTTTGCAACCAACACACAAGTTGTCTTTTTACTCTCCATAGCAGCCTGAAAGCCATCCAAATGCCTGGCTTCCTACTCCAGTCTGCATAATGGGGTAGGTTCTCCACCTTGGCTGTGAAACTTGTGAACCTGCTTTGGCTCACCTTGGCTGAGGATTAAGTATCTGGGAAGACTAAAGGCTTCCCACCAACGTGCTTAAAAGATGCATAGCCTTAAGTTTACGTAATGGCTTTTTGTGGCGTGCAGCCCAAGCATGCAATTTTTTGCCTTCCTTTATGTCTCTAAAACCCTGGCCAGACCCTGCCTCAGGCTTCTATGCCGCAGGAACAGTGTAACTGTGACTTAAGCAAGAGTCATCTTCTTACTTCAGCCGATATATACTCAGTGCATCTTTGGCATACTTCAGAGATTACGTGAATAGCACATTTTCACCTCAGACCTACCTATCCAAGTGCTCACTGCCTACTCCTCTCACCCTCCTCAGACAAGCTCCAGCAGGGGCACAGTAGCCAGTACTGAGCTCCTTTCAATTATGTTCTTTCCAGTCTCTCTGCACCCAATTCACTACAATTTCTTTCATGTCCAGTTGTCAGATATTTATGATCCTGCCAACAAGCGATTACAACTCATAGATAGCCCAAAATGATCGGCAAAACACACAGAGGTGGCAGACTTGTAAGAACTGAACTTCATGCGCAACACCCCTTTACTTCCCTGTTAAAACCAAGTAGAGAAGTATCCATAAGACATACTTATGCTTATACTTAAGCTGCTGATAATTTTCCTGCTTTCAAAACATTTTACTCTTCAGTTCAGAGTTTATGCTGCTTCCATTTCATTCCCAGAGTGAACGTAAACTCAACAAATTCAGCCACTTTTTCTAACTCTTCCACTATTCTTTCTGAAATGCAGTACAGCTGTCAGCAATCAGCACATATAGGTCATGAGCAGAAATAGGATGGCTCTAAATCTCCTAGACTGTACAGCTCCTGCTGTGGGACTTTGTGGGGTTTCGAGGGTTTTTTGATTTTTTGCAGCTCTTAGCGAAGAGCCTGTTTGCTGGAGTTTGTATGCAGATCTTTCTCCTAGGAAATCTATTCTGTAAAACACTTTTGAATGTAGATCCATCAATTTTACTCTGGGGGGTTTCCCCCCCCCCCCAAGCAAAGTGTCCTGAACATCAACACTCTTCCAGAATAAACCTCCAGGCTCCATTCAGCAAACTGCATCCTGGTGTTACTCAGTAACTGGCTGAGGAGGGTCAAGGGAGACAGCCATCCAAGGCACTACAACTCTGATATCGTGGTTTGGGGTTGTTGGGTGGGTTGGGTTTTTTCCCCCAAAATACTTGAACCATAAACCTGCCCTGTTGATAGTTCTGCTTCTGCACCTTCAGTAAGAGCTTAGCATTCGTGAGTTTTCAGTGTTACAACTTTGCTTGCATTTAGGCATTTGAGGCAAAATACTCAGAATGCAAAGCTTTAACAATACATTGTCAGATTTTTGGAAATATAATTACCAGGACACAGTTAGCACTGGCACTCATGATAGCCACCAGTACCTCAGCAGTTATCACCAAAGGATCTCAAAGCACATGATAAACCAGCATTAGGTATCATAGCACCTTTAAGATTTAGGTAAAAAGGTGTAAGGAGACAACCACTAATAACACACAAGAATATTTCAAATAGTTTCAGGATAGGGAAGGATACCTCTGCATGTATCACACTTGTGCTCAAAGTTGAGCTGATTTCACGCTTTTGCCCTTGTTCATCAAGATCCAACAGAAGTGACAAACCAGAGAAGAGATCGGCTCAGAGGATAACAGCAAACTGATACAGATAAGCAGGCTGAATGTTTTAACAGCCAGTTATTCTTGGGATACTGAGAACCATTTAACATCATTTTAAGAAACATTTATTTGGCTACGCCACTCTATAGAAAATACAGAGAATGGGAACGTGGGACTGTATTACGGTGTTTTAAGTAGCATTTTTCAAGTATTTCCTTTAAATACTTTTTAGCATTAAATAATAATACCATGCAGTTAAAATGTCATGAGTAGAAATGGGATAAATGTAAATCTCCTAGACCATACAGTTTCTGCTGTGGGCCTTTTTAATTAGGGAGGTTTTTCTGGGGGGAGGGGGATGCTATAACAGCAAAGGGAAAGAAGCAGACAAAAGCAAGGAAGGAGAAAAATGCTGGAAATTTAGCTACAGTACAGATGAAACAGAAAGAACAAGTCTTTTTGCACCTCACGTAAAGGTCTAGCAACAGTCTTTTTCACACAAGCCTGTCTTCATCTAGTCTACTTTTTAGGAAAGAATCCTTCTGGAGGGAAAACTCGCCAGACTTGTCTCACAGGTCTTCGGAAACGGGTGCGCAGCCAGGCGGGCCTGCTCCTCTCAGAAAGGAGTCGGAGGATTGCATGCCCCTGATACTGCCTTGCCCACTGGTGGTCAGCAGACACTCAGCTTTCCCTCTTCCTTTCTTTCCTTTTATTTTATTGCTATATTGCCATTTTTTGTTGTACTTGCAGGGGAATAAGGAAGGCTGAACACTAAATATTCCGATTTTTACCTAGCTAAGATTATCCCTGGATGAATCCTGCTGCCTTCTCCTCCCAAGACAGGTGCTGGAATTGATACTGAAACTTTTCAAAATTAAAGTTCATTTGTATTAGCTACCTTCAAAAGGCCTCAACGATAATTCTTACTCTAAATCAAGCTCCGATGTACTATAGATCACTACATTTGAATTAAACATTCCCCAGTGATATTCTGCTATTGTTTAGGTGAACAATTATGTGCAGATTCATCCCTGCCTCAGTGCAGACTCAGTCGTGTACAGACAGCTAACTCTGAATAGATGTCTGCAAGCATAATTATCTAGTCTGATTAGGATATCGATTATATACTACCGTTTTTGGAGTTCTGAAAAAGCAAACTGAAGATTTTTAAAGATAAAGGTAATTGACTGAGAGGAGAATGATCGCTATACCTTTCAACACCCTCTATATAAAAGAGGCGTCATCCCAATATACAAAAGGGGTTTAATTGTACCATTATTGGACATCACAAGATTTTCAACCAAATGCTTTTTAAGTGCAACAATGTAGAAGGTTTTATTATGAAGGGAATGCCCTGCAAAAAATCTGTGAAAGGATCTGGAGGTTCCAAAAAACATCCAGAATTACAGATAACAGTATCTATAATGCTATTGCCTTGTTTGCTATTGCCTTGTTTGCCATTACTGATGCTATTTGGTTCCCTGCTTTTCTTTCAGGCCTCTCATCCTGATAACACAATACGATTCCCAACAGTTACCCAGTGATGTAACTGATGTTAAATGATCTGGCTGAACTTTACAAGCATGAAGTGTAATTTGGGGTGGAAGCAAGTGGTGTCAGAGAGAGACTCCACCGCAAAGACCAAAGTGGAATTTCTATGGGAGAAAACACCACAAGAATGTAAGAGGGTCAGTTCTGCAGAATGACTTTATAATCCCCGATTTACATCATGTGTCATGAGGCTTAAGTTTATTAGTGTGTGTAAAGACTTCAGGATGATTTAAAATTAAAGATTACTAAGCAGCAAATGAAGCACAGCTAGCATATCTCTGGTATGAATTTCTAGAGATGTTCAAGACTATCCACCTTACAAAGAGGCACAGTTCTCAACAGGTATAAACGAAGCCCGAGTTGCTAGGGGTACACCAACCCCAGGAGCTACAAATCAGCAACACAAGGAAAAATATCAATTTGTGGTATTTTTCACTTTTAACAATAATAGAACGTATGCTTATTAGTTTGTTATTGTATAAGTGGTGCAGAGGTTGCACTCGAGCCAACATCCGGACAGAACAGAAGACAAACATACTGAAAAATACCATCTAATCACAGTAAATGCCACATCTCTATTGCCCTGTACAATCATTTCCACGTTAACTGTTTTAAAACTGTATTTGGATCCAATACTGCTTAACAGTTGGGCATGGGAAGCGATCCCAAAAAATCTTATAAAATTCAACACAAGATAGTCATATTCAGGAAACGCGTGTACCAAAACTCTTCTAAGTCTACTTCAACATAAAAGGTATTTACTTTTACAATATTTGCGAGTGAAGTTCTACTGTCCAAACAGTGTTGGGAATGGAGGATACCAACAGATGTAGAACATGACTGCCGCTTCTATTTTTTTTTTTTTTTAATGAGAAATCAATCTAAAAGAGAAATGAGACCGGGCTATAAAAAGGGAGTTTGAAAATGAGACATTTACCACCTGAAACCTCTGTCCCTCTGATGTTTTCCAAAACCATGGGGGAACACAAGGCCTGAACCAGTGAGATGCTGAGTGGCCTCAGCTTCTGCAAATACTAGAAGGAATGAAGGATGCTGAGCCTTCAGTAGGAGGAGTTCAAAACCCGATGGGACCTAACCCCCACCGTGCATGCGGTGTTCCTGAGCTGTGGCTGGCTGCGGAGTGTTCTCATCCCAGCAGTAACAAATGTCAGATGTGAGGCAGATTTATTCAGCTTCAAAATAGACCATGCTCTGTTGCCCTCCAGAATGTTAGCCGCATCTTTGGGGTTTTTTTTAATTCACATAACTGCACAAGTCTCAGTCAAATTTGGCTTTTACTTATATGAGTCTATGAAGAATTTTGCATTAGAGGGCCTGCACGCATCCTGGATCACTACAGAAGGTCCACACTAACTACTTCTGACATGGAGTCACTGCAACTTGTACAAAGTCAAGGACCTGACTCTGCTTCCAATTATAGACATCCAATCCCCACTGTCTCTAGAGCATCACTTCACCCTAAGGCTTATTTATGACAGCACATGTCAACTGGGTGAACAAAATGCTTAATTCTATGGTAAGCAGATCAGAAGGATAAAAGAAAACACGAGAAACCTGTTGAGTGCAAGCCTGACTTACTCAGTCCTCCTCCAGAAGAATTTCCTCCATACTCAACCAAAACAAAGAACAACAATAGTATTTAAAAAGGGAGGGGTGGGGAAGAAGTTTCACTAGCTGGAGGAGGTATGCCATCTCAAGAAGAGCAACAGCAACAACCAGCTGAAGTGGTTTCAGAATCTAGTTACTTACAGAGAGCTTCTTCGGATGCTGACACTATATTTCCAAGGTGATGAAAAAGAATCCTTACAAGGGTATTTAGAAAGAGCGTTCAAATTGCACATGCTTGGAGTTAGTATCCACAGACTTAATTTATTATGGTATTAGAGCAATTTGGCATAAATTAACACCCAACACTATCATTTGTTTTAATATTTACCCTTCCAGCAGTACTGGAGGAGTGAAATCAAATGGTTCCAGTTTTCTGATGTTTACAATACACTTGAAAGCACTGGAGTGCTCTTCACTTTCAAAACAAGTGATGCACACCATTCCTGAGGAATGCGAGTATGCTGTCACATGGCTGCGCTAGCACAGCAATACATCTGCAATGAAAATTAGAGGCCAGAATAACCAGCGGCAGAATACCGTTTTGGGGGATTCTTTCATCCACTGCAGTTCTGGCACTTAAAAGAAATTGTTTTGGTACCAAAGGCTTCGGCAATGCCATCTCACTGACAAAAGTCAAATCATCTTATCCAATACTTGACTGGGTAATCGATAATCCTAGCCAGAAAGGGATTGGATTACTACCCCCACTTTGTTTTTGCTTTTATCTTTACTTCTAAAATTGTAATCCAGGAGCTCTTTGGAGAAGACGATTTCATTCTGACAGATAAAAGGAACGTCATGTTGCCCTGTCAGGGTTGGCGGATTAAAGACAGAATAACGTTAGGAAGCATCTCTGCACATAGAGCAATCCACCAAGACAGAAATCTGCATCCATACATTGTTGTTAAGGAAAATTATGGCGACACATGACTGTGAAAAATCAAATATTGATGGAAAAATGCATCTCATCTTCAAAATAAAAGTCATCTAAAAATCAAAGGAAGGAGATACATTATATCCTGCTATCTGAAGGCCCAAAGCAGTACACGTGTACACACGCTCACATACAGATACATGTAAGGCACAGCTCTCACGCATTTAGCCCCGATTTCTTGTGTAATAAGCTTCACCATACAGAAAAATACACATATTTTGAAGAAAACATTGCTTACAACATACCTAAGTCCCTTGCAAGTCAACGTCACGTGAAAGACACCATCTTCCATCACAAGAACGTTGCATTTTTGTGTAATGGCTTACAAGGCATTTCAAAGGTTGACATATTTTAAATTTCAGATTACGACCTGCTAAGACTTGATATACAAAGTCGGTCTCTGGTCTCAGAATTACCATTTTGTTTCTTAATACACAGATGCCCTGAATAGTCCACTGGGAGAGCTGGCAGCCAGAAAGCAAGGACAAGGGTGGGGTTACATTTGTGATCTTACTCTGTTCTTTTACTGGTAGGAATTTAATCTTTGGGATGTTCTGTCACCCTTGCTGGAAAAAGGGAGCGCTCACTGGTATTCACAAGAATGGCAGGTGACATCCAAAGGCTGTAGCACTCTGCTCTTTTTTTTTTTTTTTTTTTTTTTTTTTTTTTTTTTTTTTTTTTTTTTTTTTTTTTTTTTTTTTTTTTTTTTTTTTTTTTTTTTTTTTTTTTTTTTTTTTTTTTTTTTTTTTTTTTTTTTTTTTTTTTTAAATCACCAGGAATTTTAATTGAGAGTACATTCATTGATAGGAGCAGTATCTATTCTGGAGGATGGCTGCTATTCTACAGAAACAGGCAGGGAAATTCAGAGGGTGAGGTCAAAGAAGCCAAGGCTAAAAAGGAGGAAGAACTACCTGCTGAGTGAAGAGAACAGTACTCTTGCTTCACTTTTACCTTCTTACAGAGAAGAGGCACAAACCACTGTAATTATTAACGAGTGAAGGGGCAGGGTAGCAACTGTGCTTTCTGAAAGCCCCAAATTCTTTTAGTGTACTACATTTGGGGCTTCTTCCCTCTTCTTTTTCCTGCAGTACTTTCTGAACCATCACTTCAAAGGCTGTTGTGTAGCTTATATCATAAACATTGTTTTCTCCTGCCCTCAGGACACCGTCAATCCAAGGGAAGATACACCAGCGTGCTGTTGTCAGGGACACAGTTGGTTGAAATCTGCACATCGATTCCACGGAATAGTTTTAATGTGGGATAAAGTAACCTAGCCCAGAATGAACTACATGTAAATGAGAAAACAAAAAGCAATACTTCCTGTACAGATTCAAGTAGCACCTGATATTCAAGAGCAATAATCTTAAGTCACAAGAAGCACCTTCCTTCAGTGGATCCATCTAGGATGGGAGCACTCATAAGAAGTATCAATTCAATGCCAGAACTGCAGAAATCTTACGGCGATGCTGTGTATGAAAAACTGAGCAGGGTTTTAGGAGGGCCCCAGGGCTGATACCTGCTGTTTGGTCTATGCAATTTATTCCAGCAACGACAATAAGACACTTGAAAAGAAAAGGTGCAGAGCTGGGCTCAGGTCTACAGTGTCACAGAGGACTGAACAGACATACAACATGCATCATCTTATACCAGCTGCCTTTCCTACAGGAGGGCAGCTTTAAACCTTTCCCTCCTCCTACGCACCAGGATCTTTGTCCTTTTTATGGCATCATTAACCTCACTAAACAGTTATTTCTCCTGTCTTTGGTAACTCTGGAATACAAATGAAAGCCAGAGGGAGAGCGACGTAAGTAAGAGCCAGGAGAGATACGTAGAGTGAAACCAAGAGGAAGCAGAGAAAAGAGAAGAGAGCAGGGAAAGCCAAATGACACAGATGCAGTACCCACCTACAGCAATTGCACGTGATTATAATTAAACTTTAAAAAAAGGCAGGCATGAGAGAGATACTGGCAGGAGAGCCAAATGCTGCCAATATAAAATCTATATTCAGCACTCAGAAGAATTTAACAGAAAGGTGAGGTCAATGCTACAAGGACCCACAAAAGCACGACCCCTATCCACCTTTCTCCGAGGAGACAAAGGAGCATGCTAAGATGAAGATAGATTTCCCTGTTAAAGCAAATGCTGTAGATGTGTTAAGTATAGAAAGGACAGAAAGGCAAGTTGCAGAGAGAGAGTGCGTGCAAGCACACACCAAGAAGCAGCATCAGATTACATTTATAGAGCATGGGAGATGCTAATAGAGGGGACTCTGGAAGGGAAACATGAATAACTTTGATAGCTAATCCTTAATTTAACTCAGCGACTTAATGAGAGGAAGAAAAATGACACAGAAGAGAAAAACAATGGAACAAAAAGGAATGGCTCAAGTCCCTTATACAGACAGACTATTAACTTAGCAGGAAGTTAAATACCATCCATGCTGGAGACAGAACCTCACTGCTGTTGCTCCTACTTCCAATTATTGTACAAACCCTTTCTTTACATTAGTGGTCCCACAGAAACACCAGCTGACTTGTCATAGATGTGGTCCATTCATCTGTTCCACATGAAGTTATACAGCGAACAAAACTCCTTTGGCCAAGTGTCGTCACAAAGAACAGTAGACCACAAACAACAGCAAAGTTGAATAGGAAACATAGAAATATTTATATTGAAAACACAATCCGTGGATAAATAATGCAGTCTATGAAACATACAATGTTGTGACTAGAGACAGGCACAGATGCAAGATACACGCGAAGAAGGGCCAGATCTTCTACTGCGGTAAGTTACACTGCACTGTTTTATACCCTAAGGATATGACTTTCACGTTTTCACTTCCATATTTAGGGAATTCAAATCGCAGCCAGCCAGAGGGGCTCCAGGACCCCGCCACGCCAGCAGGACACTGTTGGCCAGCCGCAGTCAGAGAACGAACGCACAGTGCCGTAGCCGCACCGACAGAGCCATGTGCTGAATTGTAAGTGTGCCTCTAGGCATGGGATGTTTAAGTGCAAGCTTCCTTTGCAGGAAAGAGACTGATGTATGGGAATGGCAGGGACTGCAACACAGCCCTGTCCTCCCAGAAGCACAATAGAAATTTTGATACTTTACACAATTTTAAACCGCGTACACTTTCCAAGTATCACTACATTTGGCTTGACCCCATTCTCGCTTTTTGAGTCTTCAGTATGGTCATTCACTGTCTTAAATTATCCAGACATAGGTTTCTAACACCACACATGCACTTTTTGTACAGATGAGCTGCAAACTTTGGAGCCAGGCTCATCTGGCCGCATAAACCCACATCTAAGACCAAGTCTGCGTCCTGCCTCCCTGATTATCTACGAGGGCATCCCTAATAAGGTGCTTGAAACTGTCTCGGCTCGAGCAAAGCCACAACCCAGGAAGACCTCTAGAGAGAGGAATAGCAAAAGACAAATATTCATCTAAGTTCCATCTTAAAAAGGTGTGACCTGGCAGGAATGGTCTGAGACTGTGACCAGCTAAGTCCAGCTAGACACATAACAACAACAACAGGTTTGTCTGGAATATCCATTAATTAAAAGCCCATTAATAATCACGGCCCACCATACTTTCCTGACATTGTGCTGCCTTATGCTCCAAGTCACTCATTTAGATCCACATCTGTTGATCTGCTGGTATGCCCTAAATATCAATTTGAAACCATCAGATCCAGAGCCTCTAGCAATTATGCTCCACTGTCATTATAATTAATCTTTCTTAGTTTGCATAGCATCTTTGTAGTAAAATGCTTTCTAGAGAAGAGACATTTCTAGATGGAAAGAGAACTGGCATGCTGTTACTTATAATGACTAAAAGTTAATACAAATTAAGCCTCCCAACAAATAAAAACAAAACCATCTGAAACCACAAAATAAGACTAAGAAAATCAAAACCAACTTTATATATGACTTCAGAAAGAACATAATTCAGAAAGAGATTACAGCAAATAAACAAAAGTGTGAGTAAGTATATAAAAAAAATAGCACGTAGGTAATGATACTTCAGCTTTGTCACATTTTATTTCAGAGCCACACTGCACATCTGTGGACAATGTTCCACATCACATTTGGTGCTACTAAGGCATGGAAAAAAGTCAAAGGTCAAACATCAAATCTATGGCGGTGTTGCTTCTCCATCTCTCACCGTACCCTCAAATCTGTTAAACCAAACCCTGAAATCCTAATATGATATCACATACAAAATTTCAGAGTAAGTTCAATATCATCTCTGAAAGATTTGAATCCCAGATCAACAAGAGAGAATCTTAAAGGAAACAAGGCAAGTAATGAAGAGAGAACGATTATAAGGCTTTCTGTATGTTTGCATCCTTACCCTGAAACACTCACAATCAATTTCTGTATGAACTGTATGTCTAGGTAGACTCTCAACTATTTAGCAAATTATTTTACAGTGACATGAATAATTTCTCCCACATATATATTAACGTTGGTACATAAACTGCATATACTAATTGTGTATGTGTACATACTAATTGTATACGACAAAACTAGTTTTGGTAGTAGAGTCAGTAACAGAGCTGCAGCGCTTGGCAACTGCTTATCACACTTGTCAAAATTTGCTGGGAGGTGCCAATGGTCTATTTACTTTCCAGTTTTGCCCTGGGAACTCAGTTATCTGTAAATCAGCACAGCACTTTTGGCTTCCATAGTTCCTACTGATTTACAGCTGACCCCTTTACACAACATTGAAAAAAAAACCCAAACCCAGAGCAAGGCACATGAGACCATTATTTAGGTTTCTACATCAACACTCAGAGACAGGATGCACCAGTTTTACAGCTACTTCTGCAAACTGAATTACGCTATATTGCATGCTCACCCCTACACGCTATACAAAGTGGGGTCCTATAGACGAGAAAATAGTACTTTATAATTGTAACCAGATTGTAATGCCTTAAAAGCAACATACGAAAGGAAACAATTAAGATAAAGGAGCCTCTTTCCTCACACAGCTCATCTACTTCGTGGTACACGTAGGACTGACTCCAGAAGCTAGGACAACGTGCTAGCCCTCCAAGGGAAGTTACACACCGAGTGCAGGGATCAACGCAGTCTGCAACTACTACTGCTGCTCCCAGTGCCGCGTGGTGTCAGAGCGGGACCAGGGCTGCAGAAGGCCTGAGTGCAGATGCTGCTTCGACTTTCCCCCAGTATCATTCGGAGGTCCACAGCTGAGAGAAAGGGGATGCCAATTCTCAAATATTCTTTTTTTAGAAATGCAAAAAAAAAAAAGCATTTCTCCAGCTAATGAATTTTCTTCCCAATAAGTTTCAACTGTTGGCTGCAAAAATTCACACATTAGTGCAAACATTAAAAAAAGCCAACAAAAAAGAAAAAAACTCCCTTCTCTTCGTATGCAAGCTTGCATTAAGTCCAGTGTTACACAAATCAGCTGCAGATGTACTTAGTCTAGAGCAGTATTTAAAAAACGGAAAGATATCAATCCAAAGGAGATATTTCACACTGAAGCTCTTGCACATCCAGAATACTTTTTAGATTTCTCGGTTGTACCATAAGCCCACAGTGTCTCTTTACGCTCACTATTTCTCACAATAAAATTTATTTGCAAAAATATGTGACAACTCAAGTTGCACTATGTAAGTAGCACTAATTCTTGATGACATTAAGCAAACTGCATCAGAAACTGGAGAGGAAAACTTGAAAGCTAAGTTGTACAACTAACTCAAAACCTGCAGCAGCCGAAGTAGCAATAGTCAAGAGAGCTTTTATTTTCATTTATGAGGGAGGGAAATTTATTCTTTCGATTTGGAGGTGCCGAAGGGAGAAAATTAGATTCCTTTTTCCTCAAAGCATCTTTGCCATTCCACTCTTTGACAGAAGTCTGCTGGACTCTAGCAAATGTTTAATCTGCTGTTTTGGAAGATGGGCAGATGTGACTGCCAGTAGCAAGTCGGACAAATCCTGAAGTACTGTAAATCTATACAGCTCCATTGATTTTATTAGAATTAAAGGCACAGAATAACTCGTCCTATACAGTTTCTCAGTAGAGAGTCCAGAGTACATACTCCGCTGGAAGTGGTCCACGCTAAACACTGACCTCACTAAAAAGCATCAGGATCCCTAGATTGTTCCTGAGGGCTAATGGAAACAAGCAACCAGCACTTAACATGCTTCTCATATTTTTGCAGCTAAAATGTCAACCGTGCCCTTTAAATCAGTAAAAAGTAAACTTATTAACCAACCTGAACTGAAATAAATAGTGAAATGATTTACATGAAAGCTGTTCCAGGCACAAATTTGTGAATAAATGGGGGCTGTTTAAAAGAAGAAAAAAAAGAAGCCTTCTGTTTTCTTCACTCCTGGCCACATGCTATCAAGATGTGATCAAGGTGCATTGTAGTTAGCTGTCTCCAAGCAAATTACAGTAGGGGCTTTAGGGTCCTACTTACAGCTGACATCTAAACTCCATCAATCACATTTGTTTTCATCATAAATTACTGAAATCCCAAGACGCTTTATGGTTCACCATACTTCACACATCTCTGCTCCCCTTTTCTAAAATTTCCTCAGTAATAGAATATACATGAGGAAGAAAAAAGTTTCATCTATATTGGTTTAAATGCATGGCTTGTCAAAACAAGTTTTCCCTCCAGCTGACACTGAACTTTGTAATTATTCCTGAATGTTGTGTTTTAGAGACCGTCACTGTGCTAATTTTATGGAGATCAAGTTTTCTACATCCTGACTACATGCCTGCCTCTCTCTGAATAAACAGGAGTATCATAGCTTTTTAAAAGACACATCTCTCCCCCCCTTCACCTTCCTTCCCTCACATTTTTTATTCAGATCTTTTAGCCTTCAGTTCTGTGGAGGCAAACCGCCATTTGAATTTGAGGAGCAAAACCCTCAAGGATAAGGACAAGGTGAAACACTCACGCACATCCTGACTTTGACAACCACGCACTGCGACTGCACTCTAGCACGCAGCCCAGACGCGAGCTTTAAGTGAAGCAGGGGTACAGGGAGAAGGAAAATTTTCCCATCTCTAAAGCTCTTGGGCATCACTGTCCTTCCACCCCGAGCACAAACGCCTGAAAGAGCTACTTGTAGAATAGCCCTGTGGACAAAGCACTCACCAAGGAAGTTAGGGACCGGGGTTCAAACACACACCTTACTCCCAGGAGACTGTTCTGCCTACCAGGCCGTTGAAGCATCTTAAGTAGGGCCATACCTCCTCCTGAAAGCATCCTACTCTGCGGTCAAACGCAGAGGAGGTGGCAAGACAAAGCGTGTTATAGACTAGTGTCCAGGGCACACACCTGAGTGGGACAGGAGAGGGTGGAAGCACGAGTGTGAATTAAGACAAGTGACTAAAATTACAAAGATTTGACTCCTGCAAGTAAGACCTAAATCCTGATGCAGAGTTTATTACAGAGCACATACCAAGTCTGCTTAAATTCAGTACACGTGTAACTATGCCTAGACACAAAAAAGTAAGAATTTCAAAATGAATATACCTTTTTTTTTAAAGGGTCTGAGATGCTTCTGTGATTGAAAGTATGTTACGTGTGCATAATTCAAGCTGAAAGACAGAAGGGTAACACTGGGCTGCAAATTATTGAATACGTTGTGAAGGACGCTCTCAGAAAACCCAAATATACCAAGAAATGTATTAGCTCATGTATAATCCCCATTAGAAGCCATCATCCCTGCGCTACAGGGCTGCACTGCAGCTTTTGCGACATCTGCGTTAGTCAGGCAGGCGAAAGGTCACCAATAAGAGTGCTCCTAGTATAATATTCAGATTTAATATTGCAAAATTAACATTCTTAAAGGCTAAGCAAGATAAGCTGATTACAGTAAATGGCTTTCCCTCTTGCACATTTGTAGAGAGAATGAAGAGAAGTCACACCAGCAGAGGGACGGGGAGATTTACGGAAGAGACCGCTGGCTGGCTGGAAAGAAGAGCAGAAACACATGTAAACTACTTTCTGCAATGGCACAGTCTTCTCTCGATTTAAAGCTACCTTTTGTGTCAAGCTGGGAAGAAAGGGTCCACAAGGTATCAATACATCAGCGTTTCATTCTCTTCATGACCTTTCAGAGGTAAGCCCATCTACCCAACTAGGCAATTTCCCCTCTCATTCCCCAAGAGGCAGCTGTTGGGATAATCACCTCCTTCAAGATCCCGGGGACTCAGAAAACACAAATAATGCACTAGGCCAGCAGTTCAGCAGTCTCCTTCAATTACCAATATATGTAAGTCAGGAGAAGCAAGCAATAAAATATCCACTTTAAGCTAGACTTTGAGAGACAGAAAAAACAAACCCACACATACACCCTCCTCTCCTCCACCACATAAAAGTACAAATTTGTTCTCCCCCCACCTTCCTCAAAACATCATCTAGCAAGGAAAACTTTTTAAAAGGAACAAAACATATATTCCTCCTTAGACTCTCCTGTATCAGAAGAGAAATTTATCATTCTGTGTGCCTCAGCAATATTTTCTGCTTCAGCCTATATGCTTTCAAATTCCCTTCCAAACATAAAAGCAAAGCATCGATGAAAAGAAAATTGATGTCCCAACGAGCAAGAGCTCTTGCAGTGATTACAACCAAACAGCAATTGGCATGAACAGAGCCAACAGTTAATACCATTTTAAGGTATAATTAAAAAGGAGAGCTACTCAGAAAGGGCTCTTTACTATAAAATATGGCAGGTACACACTACAAATACTCCACCAGCTTCTTCCCATGCAGTAGAAGCCTAAAAACCTTCAGATGAAAATGTATGGTAGGTCTGCAGAAGCCCTTTACAATAACACTTAGGGGCCTTTCAGCACATAATAGACTTTGGCACCCTGCTCTCCCTGTCATTAAGGGTGGCACCGGGAAGATTTAGAGCTGGAGTTTGCCTCCTCCCTATCTCACAGAGCGAGTGCTATAAAAGGTTGGGGTACTTCCACTCCATGTCTGGTCAGAGTCTGATTTAGGGGGATTTGGTAGGAGGACAAATAAAAACAGATTTGTTGTTAGATGCCTTGTCTCCTGTTGTAGAGCTTGAGTAATACTGCAGTTTAAAAGGCGCTGTGGAGTGGAGGGGAAAACCAGAGCAGTTTAGCAGCAGAGCATGGTAACTGCAGAGATATGAGCTATTCCACTGCATGAAATAGGAACTTCATTGCCAGGAATTTACCGGTGCAAAGCAGGGAGGTATTCAGCTGTCTGGGGGTTGGTACGGTTCTTCGCTTACACAAGGGCCGGCTGCATCTGGAACCGGGTCCAATTTTCCCTGCAAAGCCTAGGATCTAAGTATTATCTCAATGCATGTGAGTACCTGACTGCGCAACTAGTAAAAACACAGGCATCAGAGCCAACTGTCACGAGCGAAGGCGCGTAATAGCGTATTGGACAGGAGACTCAGTAAGATGTGCCCACACATCTGAAGGCTGGGTCTTAATGCTGAACAGACAGCCCCCTCAGGCACGCCGAGTCCTCTTTCTTCTTTCAGGACAAACATATTAACTTCAAGGTGTGGAAGCCAGGAATGGCCTTTGCCACGTAGAAAAGCCCTTTATACAACGTCTCAAGGCCTTTCAGCTTTGGCACCCAGCTCTCCCAGTCATCACGGGTGGCACCCAAAAGATTTAGAAGAATTGTCTTTATCTTTCACAGGGACTGTAGAAAATCTGTAGTTAATTAGTGGCTTTAATCTCTCAAAACCATTTGCTGCAACTGGCCTGAAAGAGACAAAAATTTTCCAACTCCTCTCTAACCCTTCAAATACAAATAATGTGGTTTTCAGTGCTAGAAGCCCAAGGAAAAAAACTTACCACCAGCAACCGTGGTGTCAAGTGAGGCACCAAGCAGGACAGTAGCATCACAGAATTACTGGAGGATAACTGTAAGGTGGACTTTCAACACCTAAGAGAAAACTAACTTTCTGTGGATCAGCAAATTAAAATGCCACATATTAAAATCCTAGATCTCTTTCGGCTAGGGATTATTCTGCAAGATTACACAGGGTTTTTAAAAATAAAATTTTGTCTGATGTGCAGCCACATGCTTTCTGTCCAGTTTCACTGAAGACCTACAGGAAAAGATCCTTGTAAAAGTCCCTTTCATGCTGTTCAGACTAGGTAACTCTCCTCCCAAGGAACCGACAGCTTTAGTAGCCTCTGAATTCAGAAGTGTGTCGCAAACCCCTTTTTCTGGAAAGCTCAGAAAGAAGTCTATATACAGTCTGCAGGAGCAGAGATGGCAAACTTTCATACTTCTTTTATTCCCAACCAGATGTTTAAGAGCCATACTAACGCAGTCATCCTCGCACAACAGTGCAATCTCGCCAAACTCCTGACACTGTCAAAACTCAGCACTTCCCTCCTTCACAAAGCACATACAGTGGTACCCCAGTTTATTTGTTCTACTCACTAGCCAGCATTTTGGGTCATCAGATAAAACTGGGTCAAGGGAATACTCAAAGTAAATAGTTCTTGCTGGGAAAACAGCAACACGTGACTCAGTATTTTACCGTTTTAGAGAATGTCAAAATCTGGGCTGTAAACAAGATGGGCACTACCGTCTGACAGCCTGGTGCACACATCAATTGAAAGCATATGAGAAAAATATCTACAAGAAACAACTAAGTATAGAACAAATGCCTCAATAATCTCAGCTAAAGAACAAAACCAGTTGTTCCAGAATACCAGGCCTAAAAATTTATTTAGCCACAAGAGGGAGACAAATACACAGATGGACGGTATTTCACAGCACATTTGGCTTTCACTGGGAGAAAGTTTTATGGAAAACATGGATGCTGTCAAGAGGCACAAATTTAACTTTGATCTCGTAAATGAATTTCCCATGCATTAAACTTAAAGGATTCCTGATCTAGTGAAATTCAAATCCAAGCCAGGATAGCTGCATTGATGCTTGCAGTAACAACATGACATTTCTTTGCATATGCCAATTCCAGCACAGTAAGAGATCATCAAGACCAAAGAGGAAATTGAATTTTCATTTTAAGCATCTTTTCTAGAAGAAAGAAAGATCTTGTTGCAGTGATGGAACAGTTTGGCCATAAAAATCAAACTTTTCTGAAACATCAGGGTTAAACAGAGTTCACAGCATTCTCAAGATACACTTTTATGACATCTATAAGCCTATCATATGTTATAAATTAATGGCAGATACAGCACATTCTAATTATACCACCCATGTCTATATCATTTAAGTAATAGCTCTAAAGGGTGGATTAAAATGATAAAAATCTAAGGAATGGCTGCAGATAATTGTGTGAGGTGCTACACCTCACAGATTTACAACCTACTGTACAACATCACCCTCTGCTGGGCACCAGCGAGGAGAATTTGCATGGCAGCATCTTAAGAGATTCCCACAATGCACCAGGGGCAGAACAAGACTGGTGGTGCCTTATCTGATTGAAGCACATCATCTGATGCACAATTTAAAGCATTTGGGCTGCAAGATTTCATTACAGCCCAGCATAAACCGATCAACTTGATGGAACAAAATGGCAAAAGTACATTCAATGTATGGTAAATAAAACAATCCAGGCACCTGGTCTTACAAGGCTCTGCTTCCCCCTCACCTCTTACTGCTCACTTTGAAAGCTCAGAGAACCCTATACAGCCAGGATTAGGCCTAAATTGCCTTTTACTTTCAAACCTTAAGGTAAAAAGAAGTTATTTTAAAGAGAGGAACCGTTTGGAAAAGAGCCATTTCACAAACCAATGAAAACAACAGAGAACTTAATCCTTACTTCACGTAATTCATATAAACTGGTATTTGCAATATCAGGCTACCCAGCACCACAGTTTGAAGTTGCACATCTGGCTTTCAGTCTGTAATATCGCTGCAGCAATATAGCAAAACCCATAAGAAAGTCCAATAATGCAAGAGGGAGGGAATTGAAACTATTACCTTACCCACGTTTCACAGGTGGACCAGTATTTAGATGCAATATTACAGAACGTCATTCCACGGATTAATTCGCTTCACATTAAGAGGAACACGCGTTCATGCCGTACGATGCGGGAAGCTAAGGAAGGGCAGGCCTACAAATCCCATGCTGTTGGGACATCCTGACCCCAGCCACGGACAGCGGGAGGGGAGGAGGCAGCTGCCACCTGCCCAGTGCCTCACCCAACCAAAGCTGTCCCTGAAGCAAGCCAGAGTCCCCCAGGCAACACCATGTCTTCAGCTAGTTGCAGCGACTTCCTATGAGACCATTTAGCAGTCTAGAGTAGCTAGAAGGCAGAGTGATTCACTCACAGCTCATTCTTCCCACATCTTTGTGTGGGCTTAACCCACTGGGGAAATCACCTTTACACCAGGCGTGGCTCCACTAGCTCTCCAGCCCCAACATTTCCCTGGAGGCAGGCCTCGATTGGAGCCCTTGTCTTCATCATTTGTTCATTTTATTTTAAAATTTTGCATTCTGACACAGGACCAGTACGCCAGAAGCTGCTGTATTTAACTAATTTTAGAAAGAACCATCCCATTATACAATTCTATTCCGAGCAAATCCATACAGGCTGCAATTTTCCCTGACTCCAGTGCGCGCTGGAGACAGCACGCGAAGATGTGCTACAGATTGCCAACCTCTCCAGAACTCCAAACTGCTGTGGATTTAAGGTACGCTGCACTGTGGAAACCAGATGCTGTAATATCCCCAAACTCTTAGATGTCCAAGAGAGATAATGCAACTGAACTTTTTGTTTCATGTATACAAACAACAAGTTTTAAAATTATTTTTATTTCATTAAAAGATTAATTAACGTGGACTACATGCCAGAGCAACGCTTAGAAAAGCATGAAATGATGAATGCTGCTAGGAGGAAACACACATACTTTCTAGACAAGTCTAGATTTCAAATTTTTTAAATTTCAGGTAATTAAGACTATTTGTGGACTTTTTTTTAAATCCACTGTGAATGGGAGACATGCAGGCCAAATGTTTTATGAACTTGCTTTCAAATTAAGACTCTGTTTACTGATTCAGGTTAAATAAGCATTAATCAAGCTTAAATTGAAATTAAAGCAATCATCTCAGTTTGCATCATATGAGTTTAAAAATGCATCTATAAAAAACCAAACACATGCTCGCAAACGCATGTATGAATTGATCCGAAGTGTGAGAAAATATACATGCTCTCTTTAAACCTCTTGCAGGCCGCCAGATAGGACAGAACACATACAATTCTTTCCCCAAAGAAAGATGTACAAGCACAGTTTTAAGCCAATACTTATTTTCTTTATTCTCAGTAAGTCTGTCTGATGTTGGAGAAAAGTGATTCTTTATCACCGCCCTACGGATCAGGGTCTAAGAAACTCTGTTGGTCTAGCAGCAGACTGAAAACAAAGTAACCACCACCCTTACACGACCCCTAATTGCGCAAGGAACCTCACTGGTGCTAGAGGGGTGGCTCACGTGCACAAGGGTGGCAGCAGCAGGACCCCACAATTTTTCTGATGAGCAAAAAAGTTATCCCCAGTCTACAGATTTTCTTTCTAGGCTGCAGAGAAGTCAATAACTTCTGTAGTGTGAACTGTGGAGTAAACCCCTGCATCATCAAAGTCTTTTAAGTGAACCCAATTTGCCCGTGTTTGAATTCCCAGTGAACAGTACAACCCATCCCTGCCTAGAAGAAACTAAGCCAACAGCAGCACCAATCTCAATTTTATTCAAAACCACAAGTCATGCCTTGAGGATATAAATTTATCCCCTCCCTTTCCCATCAACACACGCGTTTTGCCACTCGCCTTGGGAAGCATGTTATTAAAAAAAATTCATTTCCCCCTTGGATACATTTTTATATTGTATACTAAATTATGCATTTAAAATCAAATAAAAAGAATTTACTGCCTTAAGATTACTGCACACATCAGAAAGCTCTCTGTTTCTAAATTTTGGAAGAATTTTCCACCTTCCCACCCAAGCCAAGCAAACATTCAGTGTTGTTACAGCTGAAGCAGTGGGGAAAAAAAAGACAAAAATATTTTTCACATTAGAAAGCTGTGGTTCAAGTAGTAAGGAGGAAAAGAGCACATCTCAGAAAAGGTACTGCTCAATGCATCCAAGAGAGAAAGAGAACTTTAATTTTGAGGGCACATCTGAAAAGTTCACAGTTTAGGTCAGTCTCAGATAATAACCCTCTGATCCTCTCCTAAACAACGTGAAACTTAGAGTCTGATAAATTGGCAGCCTAATGCAGAAGTTTATCTTGCAGCATTTCACTCCTTTCGGTCATGGTTCTCCTTGTTGGCAGGAAACGAAGAAGTTAAACAATACACAGAGATGGTTCATGCATGGCAAATGTCATTCTAGGGTTTTGTTTTGAGGAGGGCGGAGGATGGGGGTGAGAGGTGACATTTTTGCTCTAGTATTAACACAGACTGAAACCTACACACAACAGCAAACATCTGCAAAACCTGAAAACATACAATATAAGCACCCCAGTTCTTATTTAGAGAGTTTAAAAAAGCGCCCTGATTTTCTGAGATGATTTCCCACCCCATCCCCTTCACCTGGAGTTGCAATTGCTCAAATCTTCCAAAAATCAGGAGACTTAGATGCTTAAGTATAATTTTATGACATTAACTGCAGATAGTCATATTTGGACAAGTTTAACTTGAGTTTCTATAAGGAGCAACCGCAATCTGTGTCAGTCTCTGACTAACACAAGGTTTGGTCTTCAACTTATGCAGAAGAAATTGATAAACTAAGGTAAACAGGACAATAAGCAGGCAAAGATAGACTCAAGTGAGACCTGCTGCCCTGCTATTTGTGATGGCCCCAAGCTTGCCAATGGATGGTAGCTACAACCAAAGAGAAGTTATGAATAAGAACAGCAAAGAAATGGGAGAAGAGGCTCAGAAGCATTCTTGGCTAGAGAAGGCAAAAGACCAAGTCAAAGCAGAGCAGGCAGTACAATGAAGAAAGGACAGAGGTTTAGGACAAAGAGGTATACACGTGGAGATAATGGTGCCTGGCAGAATAGCTGCAAAGAACAGGCAATATAAGGAGGAAAAGTAAAAAAGAAAAAATATAAAGGAGCCAGCATAATATAGACCCAAAGATGGTCTAGGAGCAAGGAGATGAACATGGTCCAGGTCAAGAGGCAGATAAACAAACCTGCCAGGGAAGAGAAGGGAGTTTGGCACCAGTTACATATGGTGCGCCAACAGAGAGAGACTTCCAACTGAGAAAGCCAAGGACAGAGCACAGCAAACACCTCGGCCTAATCAGTAACCAGTTTTTGGTTTTTGTCGTGGTTTAACCCAGCAGGCAGCTAACACCACACAGCTGTTTGCTCACTTCCCTCCCTGCACCCCGCAGTGGGATGGGGGAGAGAATTGGGGGGGGGGTAAAATTCATGGGTTTACACGTGTTGTTTAATAGGACAGAAAAGGAAGGGAAAATAATAATAAATAATAATAATAAAATATACAAAGCAAGTCACACACAATGCAATTGCTCACCACCCGCCGACCGATGCCCAGCCAGTCCCCGAGCAGCGGCCCCCCCTGCCAGCTTCCCCCAGTTTATGTACTGAGCATGACGTCCCATGGTACGGAATGTCCCTCTGACCAGTTGGGGTCAGCTGTCCTGGCTGTGCCCCCTCCCAGCTTCTTGTGCCCCTCCAGCCTTCTCAGTCAGTAGAGCACGGGAAGCTCAAAAGTCCTTGACTAGTGTAAGCACTGCTCGGCAACAACTAAAACACCGGTGTGTTATCAACATTGTTCTCATCCTAAATCCAAAACACAGCACTGTACCAGCTACTAGGAAGAAAATTAACTCTGTCCCTACCAAAACCAGGACAGGGGGTTTTTTATTATTATTTTCAACAAGCAGGGGAGTGTTATAGAAGAGAGAGTACTGAATGCAGTATCATCCTATTTTCCCTATACGCAAAGATAGTGCCTCTCTTCCCTTCTGCAACTCAGCAAGCAGACAGATTCAGGTGGCAGAGATGATGACATTTGGAACAGCACGAACCCAGTGGCAGGCTACAGCATATTTATTGGAAAGCTTTGGTCGTACCTGAACCATCAGGAAGGGTTTATCCAAAACCTTCACATAACTCCACCGCTTCCTCACCCTCATGCTTCAACCAGACAGAACATGTGTTGGATACTGTCACTGAAATGGGTTTAACATTCCTACAGTCTTCCCCAGCTTTAAACTCCAGGCCTCTGGGTTGCACGTAAAGGATACCATCATAATTTAACTCAGCTCATGGACACTGAAACAGGTCAAACATTTGTCAACTCCCTTTAAATGTCTTTTAAAATATTTCCAGAACCACTAAATAAGCCCCCAGAGAAGCATGAACAAATAGTCAGAGTCTGCTAAAGAGAAGCGGAAGGATTGCTCTCTCCCAAAAGGGGATAGTCAGGACATGTGTTGAACACTCCAGTTTTTTTTCCTTTCCTAAGGTAATTGTTGACACAGTCCCATGGTCCCACTTTGATTTTCAACTGGAAAACTAGAATTTGGATAGCATCATAATTCATTGTTGGACCTTTCTACCCTGAGTTAGATGAGTAATTAAGACGGCTCCTGGGACTGTGGTTGAACTCCTTGGCACTGCGTGTTTGGTTGAACTGGAAGTCTCCATAGCCTGTAGCAAGAAAAGCGATTCCCTTACCAGGCTCGATGTAGCACGGCTACCAGATACAAGCGGATTTGTACCATTAGTGGTGGTGAATAGGAAGACCACCAGCCCACCACACCAGACAGCACAGGTATCTTCTAAGAAAAAAAAATGAGCTTTGCCTTGGCCATGTCTGCTACAGCTCCAGATGCGGCGTTCTGGATACGATGAGGATGTGACAGATAGGGGAGGGTCTACAACAGTGGGGGGGTACCACGACAGGTAGCAGAAATCTCAGAACGAATAAAGCTGATCAGGAAGAGTGTGTCTTTTCCCATGTCCCACTCGTGCTGAAAACAACAAATTTAGCACTTCTACCTCAGACAAACTGCTGCCTTCAGTGAAGGCTGCAGTAGTTGTTCTGCACCCAAGACAAAAACTGTGTGTGTTCCCCTCCTGACGGTGAATTTAATGATAGTAACAGTTGCCACATCAATGAAACAGGAGATGTAAGTTTTCTGCTCTGGCAAAAAAACTTTGCACAACCTTCCCCCGCACCTGGTGAAAGAGTAGTTCTCTGCCCTCCCCAGCACTCAGCCACACTATGGGACTGCGCAGAAAAACCAGAGAGCACAGCAATAATGGTGGAGTTTGGACTTCAGATCTTCAAGGAGTTGATCTGAGCAAACAAATTTCTTTCAGGCAGGCCATGGTACAGGTGCCTCGAAGTCACATATGTATGACCCCTGCTTCTCATGTTACCCATGTAAAAAAACTGGCTCTGCTATCCCAAACAGCTTTGCTAAGAAATGA
The DNA here is from genome assembly GCF_000699105.1 of Pygoscelis adeliae. Taxonomy (NCBI): domain Eukaryota; kingdom Metazoa; phylum Chordata; class Aves; order Sphenisciformes; family Spheniscidae; genus Pygoscelis; species Pygoscelis adeliae. Next base: position 6,745,159 of record NW_008825162.1, read on the forward strand.
GGACCTAGCTGATGCAACCTCTGAATTTCAAATAAACTCAGAGACCTCATACAATGGAGCCCATATCCTTACCCAGTTCCTCCCGCTGAAGTCAATGGGAGTCCTG
>NW_008825162.1:6745323-6780121 GCF_000699105.1 Pygoscelis adeliae
CAGTGGAGTTTTATGTAAAACCTGATGCTGAGCATGCAAATAAAATATCAAACTGCTCAAATATTTGTGAGTGTTTGTGACAACACGTCAGCTTGTCTTCTAGAGATTCTGCCAAGTGAAAATTGCTGCTGCACTGTAGATGGGTGAAAAATCTAGGCTCGTACTCATCACCAAAAATGAGTACTTCTAAAGGAAACAAAGAACGACCCAAAAACTTCCCTGGTATATTCATGGTCAATAAAATAATTTAGAACGTGCTGTAAATTCACATCTTGTAAACTCCTTGTGCACTCGTATGAGAAATCAGGATCTAGCCTTTGGTGGCTAGCTGCATCCCACAACGGATCCTGGAGCAAACAAACGTGTGCTCCATCTAACCAGCAAAGACAGTACAGCGAGGACTGTATTGAAAATATTCTGCTGCTTGGTGAGCTGTCAAATCCAGTTCCAACCAGCAAAATACATCTTGCATGACTTCTGCTATGTGAAAGTACGCCTGTACATGGTGGGAGATTATCTTTAAAGGCTGTCCGGTTTTGAACTGTGTGACAAAAAACACATTGGTGCTAATTCAAGAGGAGGAGCCGATTGTCACTAAGAAGCGACCAACATTTCACACTAAATGTTTCATACATGCAACACAAATTGATACTTCTGTATTTGTTTCTGTCGTGGTTCTCTCAACTGCTCCCTAATGACATGTAGTCAAGTGTTATATTTTGATTTGCATATTTCACATGAATCATTAATGCAACAATACAGAACATAATGTTGTTCCCACCAAAGCCACATTATATTCCTGGAGAGGGAGTGTGCCCACATAATGCTTATACAAGCAAAATCACACAACGAAAGAATGGGCATGTGCACATTCTTGCTTGGCTTTCACAAGCTGCTGTGGGCAAAGGCCCCTCTTGCTTGTTTGCATTTACCTATTTTCATTTGTTTGTTTGTTTTTTGCAACAGCTTGTCTACAGTTACATTTGTTTTGATTTTTTTTCTTTTTCTTTTTTTTTTTTTTTTGAAGAGCTGTGGGATGTTAAATGGACTGGCTTGAACTAAGTGGAGCTGGTAAGTGTTAGGCGATCTCTACAAGATCGTTGCCATGTGGATCGCAGACTGTAGGTTTTTGTCTCAAAAGATGTTGACGCGTGCTGGCACAACCGAGCTAACACTTCACAACACATCCCCAAGCACCAGCTGGTCCTAGCTTTTAAGACAGACCTGCACATATTTTCTACATATCTCATTTCCCAAACTCATTGCTAATGCTACAAATAAGACGACTCCACCAGCCAGGAAGGCCAACCAACTGGTCAAGAAGATAATTTACAGTTAATGTAAACCTAGTCAGCAGGATTACCAGCACGTTTATACACTTACAAGCATTCATGAGTGGCATATGATGCTAATGGACATTAAAAGGAAGGCTGCATGATGAATGATGGTAATTAATGATTAAAGCATTACACAACACGTTTCCCTGGGAGTGCCATGTTAGTGTCACTAAGTTAAGATCCATCAACCTGCAGCTTAAGAGGTCTTGGGGTTGCAAATCACTATTAGGAAAATAAAGGTATTTTTACCCTTGCACTTTCACTCTTATAACCACATGCAGGAATATTAATAGAAGAACGAGGACATCTCCAGTTTGATAAACATACATTAAATATGTGCATGGGGGGCATGCACGCACCCCCTTTTCTGAAAGCTTTAGCATTTCCTAGCTGTTAACAAATCCTGCCTTCCCCTCTGTCTAAAAATGCTCTGTTAAGAAGTACCTTAAATTAAGGCGTTACTTGCATCAGTAATTTTTCTTAATAACCAAGTAGGCTCGCTTACCAGGACAGAGAGGGATCCTGTTTGCTCTACTCTTGCTCACGGTTATATATTATGGTAGAATTGATAAGAGAAAAAAAAAAAATTAAGAAAACCACCACCAAAAAAACCCAAACAAAAAAAAACCCCAAAATAAAATATTGACCAACCTGACCACCATTTTCTGTCAGGAAATGGAACAATTTTCATGTTGTATAAATGTACAAGCAGCACGCACAATCTTTCCCTGGAAGAAAGGCAGCGACAGAGCACGCTGTAGTATGGTGATTGTTAAGCCAGTGAAAGGCGTTAATTACAAATACATCACAGCACTAATGACAGTGAGTGTGACATTAATGTCTGGACACTGAAGCAGCTGAGCATGACTCAACTTATCCTCTGAGCAGGTCTGGGGGACCGGACACAGCACCGAGGAGGTGGCTGCCTGCTCGTGATCTTATGCTGCCCAGCGCCAGGACAAGCTGCAGGCACGCACGGCTCCAGCGCTGCTCACCCAGACATCGGTTGCTCTAGGTTAACGCGCTGCTCCCTACCCAGCCTGTTACTGGCCCTGGAGAGGAGTCAGCAGAGGGGAGCACGTGCCCACGACTCAGCCAACCCCCTTTAGCATCTGCTGTCTTAGCCCAAACACACGGTGATCGGTGCTTGAATTTAGTGGTATCGATTGCCAAACGGAACAGCTGACACGTAGGTATATGTGACAGCCTGCCAAAACTGCTGTGGGGGCAAGAATCCTCAAGCAGGGGAATGGAGTGGACAGATGGACACAGTAACGCCTTAAACTGCAGCAAAAAGATGAGCTAGAAACTGGTCTGTAAGACTCCTTGCTTGACATAAGATCTCCAGGTGGTGACTAATGGCCTGCTTAAGGGAATTGGGGGGTGGGTGTTGTGTGGGGGGGGTTGTGTGTTTTTTGGGGGGTTTTCTAGGTTGTTTTGGGTTTATGTTTTTTTTCCTCTTATGCAGGTTCAGTCTCGTCACAGCTGCAAGCCTTAACAGACCTATCTCCTATGATTTTTAAATTGCATCTATCCAACCTGTTTCTAGGAGGATTAGATAGCACGGTGCTGAAGAGACAAGCACATGCAAGATGCAGGTCAGCATTAGAGTTTCCTAATGCAGTAAAAACGTGAGCCGGTCTTACAGGAATCAGTTCTTAGCCTGAGAAATCGATTTTCCCAGTCTCCTGCGCTAACCAGACAGACTCACTACTTTAACTTAGTATCTACTGGAATGATGCTGACTCTGCTAATCTGAGTAAAGCTAGCTGTTACAGCAAGAGATGCAGGTACAGGAAGGGTTGCCTTGGCTTTGCAATCAAAGTTATTCCCTGTATTAAATTTCCTTTAAAAATAATAAAAGTTAATTTAAAACTCATACAAATTCAGAGAACACCACTGTATGCAGCTGGAAAGGATAAAAGACACATATAAATTTCCCCAGCTATATGGTCAATCAGGTTCATTTCATCAACCATCTATAGCCTGAACATATTTTTCCATTCTCAGTGCAAACACAGCACAACATTTTCAGAGCATGAGAAGCAGCCAGTTAGAAAAGAATGAGAAACTTGAAGTGATCACTTGATCCTCATAAATGCCGCTAAAGCTGATTTCAGAAGTGGGCCTTTGTCTTCCTAATCCCAGTAATTCCTTTAATTGAAACTGCAGAAGTTGTCTTTTTCAGCTAGGAAATGCTAGTTCTTCACTCTTAAAGTGACTGAAAGGCTTTTTTCTCAGCCTGGAAGGTAGGTAGGGTTCGCACAAAGCACACTAGCTGAAGGACCAAGAAAGAGCAGTGATTGAACAAAAACTTATATGAAGAAATCAGACACTTCATTTTCACATGTTGAAAAGCGGAGAAAATGCTGTGAAGTCTATAAGGGGGGGGGGGAAGTGGGGATTTCTCCTTCCACATTATTTTCCAGGGAGTTAAACTGGAAAACTAGAGGTGGCGAATTCTTAAGAAGCGAAGAATTATGTTTAACAGTTGTTCTAGTTAAAAGAAAAGTAGAGGACAATTAGGAGTCACAGGTTCTGGGTTCTGTTTTGCGCTCAGCTAGTGACTTTGAATAAAACACTTGGGGCCTGATTCAAGAGAATAAGCCTATATGGGGCCACTGAAGGACACACTTAATACCAGTGGGACTTCCACATGGGATCCTTAATCATTCTAGGGCCAGATTTAGCAATCCAAGACACCATCATAAATCTGATGGTTCACAAACACCATATGGAGGTTAAAAAAAAAATTTAAAAATCCACCATTTCCAGATAAAACCTACTCAAGTCCAACAGTAGGAACCCTTATTTCTGATTTCCAAAAGAAACCTAGCATGCAGTGCTATACACTTTCCCAGCAAAGAACAGCACTTTGTCCTGCAGCAGGAGGAGAACAACAAAGGCAGCACTGTCTGTGTGCCAGGACACCAGCCAAAGGGTGACTGTGGGACTGAGGTTTTTTTGTTTGTTTTTTTGTTTTGTTTTGTTTTTGAAGGTATTTGTAATGGTATCTTTAAGAGATGGTTCTCTGAAAAGGAAAGGGTTCTCTAAAGAGTCTTTGCAATTATTTCTGCATCCCAAAAATAGCTGGAAAGAGACCTGAAGGATGAAAGCTGGCAGACTTCCACTTCTAAGAAGCCAGGTCACAATCCACCTGCTTTAGAATATTTGATCATCATCTAATTGCAGCCTGGTGCTTTTAGGGCTGATGATACCCAACAGACTGTATTTGTTTTACATGAAGAAATGAATTAAGCCTTCAGAGACAGAGAAGTCAATGGATGTCCGCGGTAATGAGTGTACCAATACCACTTTTAAAGAGACTTTAGGAAGAGAAGTCAGAAAAAGAATGAGCTAGTTTAAAATGAAAATACAGTTGTTTCCATCCACAAACAGAAGGAGAGACAGACTGCAGATGCTTAAGAAATTACAACGATACAAACAACAGTATATTACATTAAAAGTACCCAGATATCAGCTGTACAACTGAAGATGAATCTCAGCTTTACAGGTTTCAGCAGCACTACTCTAGATTTCAGCTGGTATAACTGAGACTGGAATCTGGCCTGCTGCCATTAAACGTCACAAAGCAATACTTGATGACTTTTTTGCAAGCAGAAATACAGAGCCAATAGAATGTTTTCCATGTACATCACTGTAAAGTGAAGTATTTTTCATCAAAAAAACTTTAGAAAGTTCAGCAAGCACAGCAGTGTGAGCCCAACTTTAAGAACAGGAAAGTCCAGGCATCAAAGTGAGGATGAGAAAAAGGAAATGGGTAATGAGTACTCTATCTCCACCTACAAAATTAACAGAGATCGCAGGACCGTAACTCATAGAGCCCTTAGGAAAAGATCTTCTACTATTTAGTGCTCAGGCTCTTTCACTGTGGTCTCTTCTTGCTCGGTTTTCCATGAGCTAGAGTAGACATAGTTGGTCATGTTAATTGGTCATGTTAGTTGGGTGAACACAAGCGATTGCACCTTTCCAGCCTTTGAGGCACCAACACTCAAAGGAAACAGTGCAGTTCAAATGATTAACGCTGCTTTTCCATTCCTATGTACGGTGACAAGCATTTAAGTATGTAACAAAGTTGTTATTAAAAGCAGTTATTATTTTAGTTGGTATACACACTCATTAAACTAAGACTGTCCTCACCTCAGAGCTACTGTATGAGACTACACGCAAACTCTGGCAGGCCTGGCACATCAAGCACAATCAGGTCATCCATTGGGTTTCCCTTACAACTTTATAGTTAAAAAAAAGGTCATCAGTAGCTAAGAAAAGGAAGGTAAAACGTCTGACGCTTGAAAACAAGGGTCATTTCTTGGACAGCCAGTGCTACACGTATGAACCTAGCGGCATTTAGACTTGTCAAAACTGGCTTTGTGCAACAAAAGACTCGCAGTACATCAGCAACTTCAGGCAGACAGAGGCTCTTTTGTTTACACCTAGAGATGTGAAGTTAGCCACAGTCACGCTCAGTAAATTCTTAGCTACTCTGCTGACTACCATTGAAGAAATTTTTTACCCCCCCCCCCCCCCACACACTCCCCCCCCAACTGGACAACTTCAGACTTCATTTTTTTGGTCTGCACTCCATACTGTCCCTGATATAACTTGGAGAAATGTTTACTTCAAGTCCAGAGCCTGTTATGAGTTGCAGGCCTAATCAGCAGACTCCATGAGAGATTACTAGAAAAGTGATTTAAGCTCTTCTTTCAAGGTTTAGACATTTTCTGCAATCCTTCAGCTTCCAGGGCATGCGGTGGAATGCCCTTCTTAACCCCAGTTCTCTCTATCTCTCTGCTTCGCAGGCTTTGGGATTTAGATCAACATACCTTACAATTTTAAAGAGTTTTGCACCCTATGAAGCAGATTTAGACCTACGGAGTACAGAACCATGGCAGGCGCTTTTATTTTTTTGCAACAGGTCCGTGCAGAGGTGGTTCATTTAATGATCCTGTCTCTGGCTGGAGTTCCTGTTCCTCTACATCTCTCCCACAGCAAGCAAGTCTGATAGTTTAGCGTTTGGAAGCTAAATCAATAGCATACATTCATGAGGATAGAGATCCACAAGCATTAGTGGGAGCAGTTCTTGTTCGCGTGCCAGTAACTCTTGTGCCTGAAACGCTGAGTGAGAGACGCTTGCTTGAACTAAAATGTATGTGGGAGTTCAGTGCTCACAGTTACTCCCTCTTCCGTAGTGTTAACTATAAGGTATCAATTAGAATAATGATTATGCTGTTTAAACAGCACCTGTTTTTCTATTTTGAATTGGCACTTTAAAAGCCAGTGATCAAGTTATTGCTTTATTAATGTAGATCTGGTGAATATACTAACTAATGACTTCAGAATTTGATGTGACGTGAATGTTCTATTAATGCAGAGGAAAAATTAGGCTATCATCCCTGTCAAGTAAGAAACAAAGGAATGATAAATGAGTGGAATAGTTACCCTAGCTCCATGCAGTTTCATGCAGTTTGAGGTACCACCCTGAGATTATAATTTGAAGAGTTATTTTTAGAATGAAAGAAGAATAAAGTGAGGTAGCACTTGCCATATGTTACATCCCCTGAATGACAATGTAATGGGACTTTCCTAGGCACACATGACAGGAAAGTCTTGATGTTTCATCTTCAGCATCCATCACTGGTGGCTACTGCAGTGCAATGTTGTGAATGAAAGTTAATGCCATGATTTTCAGTAAACTTGAGCTTTATCTTATTCTTCTGTCACTTAAAAAGCAGTAAAGCCCCCTGCAGTGAAACTGCATGTCCCAAGTGATAGGAAGCTGTTCTGTAGCACCTGCAGCATTTATGCTAAGGACTGGCTTAAGGTCTTCTCTCCTTCAGGTACATTTTAATAGAATGAATACCCAACCATTTGTTCCAGAGATATATTCCTCTAAAAGGTTTCTTTATTGACTTTTTTTCCCAGTGTTCCCCTTCTGTAATTTCTGTGGAGTTTAATTATTAGCCCGGGGTATCCTGGTTGAAATCCAGACTATAAGAAATGGAGGTTTAAATTGAGACTTGTCTTCTGAAGGACTGTAAAATAGTTTTAATATCATTCCTATAATGTATGTTCTTCTGTTTACACTGTTGGGTAAATGAGACAAAAATCATAGCTTCTGTTTGAATTTGGTATATGAAGTTAGCGTCCCAGAGTAAATGTCTATGTGATTAAAGTGGTGTTGAAGCATTATTAAAAAGCTGTAATTTCAAATATTTTATGCTTTGTTTCACATATAGTGAATCTACAATGAAGACTAGTTACTTAATGTAATTCTGGTGCTTGCAGTCTACTGAAGTCAAAGAAACTTTTCATTGGTCCCTGTTGGCTTTGGATCAAGCCCTTGGTTTAAAGTATTGATTAAAAGAGAAACTCAATATGAATGGGAAGCCAAGAGAATTAATACAGTGAATGCGGTGAATTAGCAAAAAAAAGGGAAAAAAAAAGAAAAGCAACTCCCAAAAGATTGCATCCACAAATGTAATTTGTTCCTTTGATTTGATGAGACTGCTTCCAGGTGCTTATTCAAAAGCCATCTAAGTAGTGGCTTTGCCTGTACCTACCCAAATGCTTTTTTTTCTTCCTCTTTATTCTTTTTCTAATAACTCTGCTGTTTAATAGATTTTGTTTTCCTAGTATTTATTAGATTGCTATGCAGTAAAAAAAAAAAAAGGAACAGAGGAGACTTAATTAAGGACTGCTACAACTGTTGAACCTTAGAAGACAAAATACTGTAGTAGTGAAGACCGTAGCAGTGAAGATGGCCAAGCACCCCAATATAAGATGAAGTGCCCACTGGAAGAACCAGTGTTGTCACTTAAAATGTGGTAGCCTAAGAGGCAAAATCAGGATGGTTCAAGGTGTCTGCTGTAGTCTTGCCTTTCCTAAGTCACAGTCCTCAATAATGCAAATACATGTTTTTAAAAGGAAAAGGGAAAACAGAATTGAGTAGCTTCTCAAACAGCTCCCTAAGGTCTGCCATATCTAAATACTGTGAATGGAAATTGCTGAATAAAATGAATGCAGCCTGTTTTGACAAATCATATGCTGATTTACCTGCATTTTTATATCCTTGGGAGGATTATGCAGCAGAGAAAACAACTCAAAAATAATCTAAATCCAGAAAACATATCGCAGAACTTTGTTGTGCAAGCATACTGTGTTTCAGGCCACGTTCATTGGACAGACCAATGCTTGTGGTTTGGAAACTAAATTTCAATTGAGTAAATAATGTTTTATATATCCCTTAAGGTGTTTGACATTTCAACCATCCAGATTAGTAAAATAAGAGCAAATTTGAAGGACATCTGAAACTGCAGTCCAGGTAGAAAGAAGAGTAATGAACGTATTATTCATCAGAGCACTGCTCACTGGGGATATGGCAGTTTTTTATCTACAGCCAGAAATACAGAAGAGAAGGATGCATTTTAGGGATGTACTCCGGATCACGGTTAGCTCTCTCTCTCTCTTACACAACATGGCCTTTCTCCTGTGTACTTTTTTCCTTTGGCAGACCTACTGTGTCAGGAAAATCTATAACCCTGTTGACAGAGAAGCAGACTGCTGCTGAATCTATCACTTTATTAGGCTGCAAGTGAGACCCCTTCCTAACACACTGAGGCCGAACGATCCTTGGCCTGGTCTTCAGGTAGGGAGAAAAATTTGAAGACTTAGTGTGCAGAGAAAGCATCTGTAACAGCAGAGGCCATGTATTTTGGCTTTTCATTAGGTCAGCCATTCCACTGGTGGAACTAAAATGGTGGGGGAATAGAGTTTGGGGACAAACAGAGGAGAAGAGGGAAGAGTTATGTACCCTTATGTACCCTATAGTTTAGTCATTCTCAAATCACTATCCATATCTTCAAAATGCATTTTATAGGCTTAAAAGTCAGTCCTGCTCATGTGAAGGACCAACGTCAGATGCTATTTTACTAAGTGTATATGCTTAACAAATTATGAAACTGTCGTGGTTTAACCTCGGTTGGCAACTAAGCACCACGCAGCCGCTCGCTCACTCCCCCCCTCCCGATGGGATGGGGGAGAGAATTGGAAAAGCACGTGTAACCAATTATGAAACCCATCGCTACAGTGTGGGTCCTAGTATCCTACAGAAACATTCACATTTTGGCTTAATGGAGACATAATCATATGCTCCCCCAAACAGATAAAATGGAATCTAATACAGATTCCTTTTCCTATCCCTGAGATCAACCTTATTTCCAAAGAAAGAAAAATATGCGACTAACAACAGACACGTAGAAGCAAAAGCACAGTGTCACTGGGTGCATCTACGCTGCTATACAGAGAGGGCGATGAAGCAACCTTGAGCATTTCCCCAGCTCTGGTTTGCATTGCTCCAACTTGCTCTCTCAAAGATCAAGTCTGGGGCTGGCTGCACAGCTAACCTGCTTCAGGAACTGCTCCGAAACGGTAGTATGTGCAAGACTGCAGCAGGCTGGGCTCCTGCATGCCATGAAAAATGTGTCTCCAGAAGACTTGCATTTTATGATTTCAGTTAGTCCACCTTTTTCCTGAGAGAGCTTGTTCTCATTATCTAATGTGTCTGTAAAAGGGGGCTTTTTTCCCCATTTTGATATCCAACACTTGGTGGCTTCCATTTCTGAAAAGACTGTGGCAACCTTTGGTCCTCAGGTTCTGCTTTTCAAACAAGCGCGCGCGCGCGCACACAGAAGAAAGATTAATAGGTATTTTTCGATTCAGAAGTTGAGATGAGCTCGCCTTCCCTTTCAAAAGATTTGTGTTTTAAGAAGCAGTTGTGTCTGTCTGTCTGGGTTTTAGCTGTTTTGTCATTCCGTCTGATCAATTAAGTTTGAGTCATAGCCAGAGAAGATAGATTATGTCGATGGTCAGGTATCTTTTAAAAATTTTCTTCCACTTTGAGTTTGTCTGGCCTTGCTGAAAATTCTGGCGATTACGGTATATAGTCTGTGTTTTTAGGCAGAGCTGCTCAAGAATTTTCCAAGATAAAGTTTTTTCTTCAGAGCTCACCAGTTCCTCAAAAGAGAAATGTTTTCAAGAAATTTATTTCATATGCAGCTGATGGAGGTAAATAAGTAACTGAGATCTACGAATTTGTTGCCTACTTTTGCAAGTTTAATAATTTCTTAATTTTCTACCTGTTTATTGAGTTGATCAGTGAGTCAGGTCTGTTTCCCTGAGACTTTGCAGTTAACATGTCAGCGCTCTGTGAGAAGGGAAGAATGTATATTCAGTAATAAATTGTGGACAAATACTTGATAGATAAACCAACTTAAAAAATTATTTTCTTTTTCTTCATTTCAACTTATCAAATCTATACAACAGCAAAAGAAGTATTTGATTTGGGAATGAGCATGTGAAGTTTTGATATGCGATCAGAAGTATATACTTGATTTTTCTGTGCTGTTATTTTATTTTTACTGGAGGAAGAAAGTGTCTCTGTGCATCCCTTACTTGATGTTGTTAAATACAAGACCAATGAGAATATGTCTAATAAATTAAAAAATAAGTTTCATTCCGGTATTCAAAGGGGATTTTAATGAGTTTTTCACACAGTAAACAGTAGTGAGTTTATGAACAGCCCTACCATGCTTGTGGTGAAGGCTATGTAAATTACACTGATGCATATTTATTCATGTACTTCTTGTGGGAATATATTTAGGGACCTATAAGCATATATCAGAATTTGTTACAGGGAAGGAAACTTATGAGGAAGGCTTATTATCCCAAGAGTGGAATTAAGGTGAAATTAACAAGTAATTGAAGTTATCTTTGATCATGATTTCTCATTCCCTTTTTTTCCCTGCTCTGAGGAAGTGAATATTTTTGATGTTCAGTAGAGCAGTACAATGCTGTGCAGAGAAGCATAATGCTGAATTTTCATAACAATGTTTGTAATGCAAATGAGGGACACTTCAAAAACAAATTGATTAGCATTTCTTAATAAAATGCCAGTCTCCTCCTTTTTCTGCATTAATTCTATCAGCAGATTACATAGCTAGATTTTAACATTGGTAAATGTGTGAAGTGTGCAATGGCTTCTCATGATAGAATTATTTGGTGGCTCTAAATAGTTTCAGATTGTGCGTTTAAAACAGTTCCTCCAGCACTAAGGCATTACTGTGAATTAATGAGCAGCTTGTCACCTCTGGGACCTTTCCTTTGAAATCCGGTCTGGCTTAAAGTGAACTCCTACCATCTCAGGCCAGCAGCTGGTAAAAGGTTAGAAAATGAATGAGCTCCAGGGACATTGCTGAACTTCCACAGGAGCATATATTTACTTTAGTGCTGTTTTTCAGAGATCAAACCAGGGGAAATACAGAGCTGCTGTGCAGTTCCTCCCACAGACTGCATCAGCTAGCCAGAGTATTCCCCCATCACACTGCTCTCAGTAATGTGCTTTGCTCTCCTCTCTCCTTGCCTAGCTTCTGCAAGGGAGGCATGGCAACACAGCAACTTGAGCAAACGAACTACGTTCTCCTTCCTATGTGTCATTTAGGCTTTTTCCTAATTATTTTTTGTCATCTCCTTTTTAATTGCCAAAGCTTCCTCCTGTTCCCTCTTGTCCTTTATTTCATTTTTAAAATAATTTATTCTCTTCCTCATCTCCCAAATCTTGCTTTCCCCCAGTGTGTGTTTTTATTCTTCTTTTCCTCTGTTGATTCTCAATGGGAGACGCACAAGGTATCTCACACTCCACACCGGGCACATCTTTCCTCCCCTGCTAGATACCTGTGAGGAGCTATCTGTTGCCCTTTTTTGTTCCCATTAGAGAGACTTCAGAAAATGAAATGCTTGTTGTGCTGCTTTGATTTTAGAGGAGAAACAGGAGTGACATTGTATGAGCTTTAAGTTCCGAGCGTCAGTCAGAGCAGTTGGTGAGCGTAAGTCTCTGCCCAGTTTTCATTCCAGTTGAGCATCACATTGCTGGTCAAATTTCTTTTCCTAACTGCATAAGGCAACAACAAACTGAGTTTTCAGGGACGGTATTTAAATAATATGGGCAACTTATGATAAGCATTCAGATTGCACAACTGAACTTGGAAATTTAAGAGCTGTGGAATAATGGAATTATAGAACAGTTTGGGTTGGAAGGGACCTTTAAAGGTCATCTAGTCCAACATCCCTGCAATGAGCAGGGACATCTTCAACTAGATCAGGTTGCTCAGAGCCCCGTCCAGCCTAACCTTGGAAGAACTGGAACTCTTTACTGTCCCCTGGAGAAGCACTGAATTAGGGATACTTTAATCTGTTCTAATTTTTGTGTCTTAACGCTGTCTTGCTAGTGGTTTCCGGCCTGGGGCTGGATCATTGGGATCAGACTGTGTAACTACCTAACATAACTCAACATCTTGTTTCTTCTAAGAGACCATGCAGGATTTTTTTTTCTCCAAATTTGAATGTAGAAATAATGTATAACACTTCCTCTTATTAAGATGGTCCTGGAGTCTCATCTTTGTTAGTAAATCATCTTGACAATCTTCCTCCTTTCATGTGTGTTGATTTTGATTAGGTAATTCATCAAAAACCTGTTATTAGCCATTTCTTAGGCCTTCTGTCTCAGACAACCACTTGTCATTTTATCGGGTTGTGGATTACTGCTCAGCAATCAAGCCAAGGCTTGCTGAATGCCAGGTAGCTCCGTCCTCTGATTTCCCTTACAATACTGCAGGGAAGTCGTGTGGAATTCTCCTTTTTCAGTAAGAGTCACTTAAATTTGGCATTTAGGATAAAACAATGATTTGCACTATTGATGATTGCCTAAGCTCTTTGCTGTTGATATTGAGTTGGATCTTAACTGTTTTAAAAATAAATGTAGCTCCAACAAGCTGTGTAGTTTTACAACCCAGCAGTTTAGTTTAATTTGTGCATGGCAAGTTACATTGATGGCTTTTGCTGTCCTCTTTTTTTTTTTTATTTGATTTGAGAGAGAGAGGGGGGGAGTTGTATTATTTAAAAAAGATTGTTGCTAAATGAATTGAGTGAAGGAAATTAATTTGTGGAAATATCTTCATTTAGAGAAAAATGTTGTACCTTTTTTTTTCCCCCCTTTGTTTTTGGTTTTGAATTAGAACCACAGAAAAGTCTAGGTTGGAAGGGATTTCTGGAGATCATCTGGTCTGACGTTCTGCTACAAGCCTTAGATTTCAGGCCTTAGATTTAGGTTATCCAGGACATGACCAAGCTGAGCCTTGATTATTTCCAGGAATGAGATTCTATCACTTCTCTGAGCAATCTATTCCAATACTCAGTTGCTCTCAAGGTGAAGAATTTTTTTCTTGTATCCAGATGTACTTTCCCCTGAAGCAACTTGTGCGCGTTACCTCATGTTTTGTTAAAATGCATCCTGATGAGAAGAGTACCTCTGCTTTCTCTATAATGACTTTTTTAAGGTGTTGGATGATTGTGACTAGATCCTCTGAGCCTTTTCTTCTCAAGCCAAGTTCCTTCAACTTTTCTTCACATGATAAGTTACCCAATTCTCTAATCATCCTGGTGGCCCTTAACTGGACCCTATCCAGTTTTTCAGTGTCTCTCTTGAAATGTGGGGGGACCAAAACTGGACACAGTATCCCAGGCATGCCCTAGCAAGTGCTGAATAAAGTGCAGTAATCGCATCCCTTGACCTGCTGCAGTCCAGGACATGGTTTGTCTTCATTGCCTCACAGGTGCTCTCCTGACTCACGTTCACCTTGCCGTCTGCCAGGACCTCCAAGTGCTTTACAGCAGAGCTATTTTATGGACTTGTGTATGTCCAATTTGTACATCTGGGCCCTAACTCAACTCTCCTCTATGACTACAGGCATCTCTGGCCTTTATAGTTTGAGATGTTTTGGGTCGTGACTACCACAGCGAGAGGTGCTGGAAGGGAATTAGTTTATCTGTGAGTGTCTTCTGGAGGGAGGATAGGATGTGTACACACACACAAGCACCCCCTTCACCTCAGTGCTCTGATACTAATGGAAGGAAACTGGTGTTTTAATTTCTTTATGCCTACAGGAGCAATCTGTTTTTTGATCAGAAATACATTGTAAGAGCATGAACTGTTTCTGCGCTGCATAAAAATGCCTGCCTGGCCTCAGACACTCACTACTGGAAGTGCTGTTTGCAGAACACTGAACTTGCCAGGCTCTCATCCTGTCTGGCTTTCTTCTCTCTCTTTTGCAAGCTGACCTGCTTACTTTGCCTATTCTCCAAGCCAGGCATCCAGAACCCAGCTCCAAATCCAGAGGCAGGGGGCTGTGTGTTAGCATGACCTCAGCTTCCTCAGCAGGGCGCAAGGGCTCAACGTCAGCACTGGGGGGGTTTCCAGGCCCAGCTGGACCGGAGCACCAGGCAATCTCCAGTCTGTTGTGAAAGACCTGCTGTACTTCTCACAGGGCCCTACCTAGCAAGGCAAAATGAGAGGAGGAAGCGAGAGGATGCATTGCACAGCCTCCCTAACCACCCAGCGTTATGTTTGTTCGTTCTCTGCCACTGCCTCCAGCAGCTTTGTTATGAAGGTTTTCTTGGGTCAGCCTTTATGCTGCTCTGTAAACAATTACGTTACAGGTGAGTACTGCCAAAATCTTGATCATTTACCGAATTGACAGTTGAATGCATTTGCTCAGTGGAAACAGGGTTGCACAGTCTTCCGCATAAAGGCAAAACAGCTGAAAGAGCTGTGGGAGGATCAGCTACCTCAGAGTATGAGGTTGGGAAGGGAGGACTGCCCAGCCACAACAGCAACTCCACTGGCTGACCGAGAAGCAGCAGTGATGTAGCTTCTGCTCTTGCCTGTCCTTTTACTTGAAACGTAACAGCTACATGCGTTGTCAGGTATCTGGCCAGATTTCCAACATGGGAAAATAAATAAGGATTTTTTTTTATTTATTTTTTTTAAAAGAGATAAATAATTGCAGTTATTATTGATCGTGAAGTGCTTTATACCTGAACTACTTTCAGAGTCTGTGGCTCGATCGCTGCTCTGTATTACTTGACAACAATTATGTAGGACTCTTGATAGATGGATGATACGGGGCCAACCTCTCCGTTAAGCCTGTGGGCTCTTTGCATGATTGGATTAGGTCAGTTCCTAATGGGATCTTTTTCCATATCACAAGCCAGACTCAATACAATGTAATCAGAGAAGAGCAGCTGGAATACTAGCACAGCTAGTTGTAATGAAGTGAAAAATCAACTTCGCTTTTTCTTAGGTTGTTGCAGTAATTTATTTTAACAATTAAAAATTAATTCAGTCAGAAACTTGCTATAAAGTGATGATAGTGTTGCTGAGAGTCAGAGCTAGGAAGTTTTCCTAGCTCCCCTTAAAGGCAGTGGAGAACCAAGAGATGATCAGCATGGAGTCTGATAAATTGAGAAGCACTCAACATATTCAAAGTCTGAATTCTTATTAGACGTTCAGAACTTGACTTCGAATGGCTTTTTATTTGTATGGAGGGGGGGGGGGGAAAGGAAAATATGTAAGTGTGGCAAGTTTTAATTTAGGCTTGAGAGGACAGTATCTTAGCCAGGTTATTAACATTTACCTTTCGACAACGGTTTGGTCATATGGCTTATTTTAAATAAATCTTCAATGAATAAAGAAAAACAGAGACCATTTCTCTGGTAATGATAAAAGCCCAGTGCTCTTTGCGAGTAATGGAGCAGAAATGGTCCTTCTTTTTTGCCATCACTTTAAGTTTCCAATTACTTTTCTTTCTCTTTTTCCTTCATTCTGGAGTTAAAACACATTCAAAATTGTGCTCGTGTTTGTTTGATGAAGGTGAAGTTTCAGAAAGTTAAACGTTTAGAAACAGGACTAATTTGATTTATGTTAGCTGTCCTCCTGGGAGCATTGCTTTGCTTCCAGGTATAAAAGCTAAGGAAAGTCCAACAGTTCCCATATATTCCCAATATTACACCCCATGTGTCTGATACTGCAACAGAGGTTGGCCCAAGACCCAAGGGACCTGTGTCCTTTGCAGGCTACTGAATTCTAGTCCAACTTGTGACTGGTGGGAAGAAGACAGGTGTTGTCATATTCCAATCACGACACCAAAAAGGATCTGAAATGCCTTATTTGCCCTGACCAGAGCCAGATGGGGATCTATTAAATGAAGACAGTAGCTAGACCAAAGAGGAGAGAAAGCATGAAAGTATGGTCATGAGTTTAGGTGTGAAGTTACAGGAATGCTGGAATATATTGAACAGGTAGGTGATGGATAGCAAATTCATGCTAAGAATAGATTTTGGTAAGCAAAATAAACCCCTCCAATTAGTTTCCTCCATGATTTACTTAGATTAAATTTTCAGTAGGACTTGTATCTGGGCTAATGACAGCACTGGAAGATCAGTTTGCTACTGGTAAGTAGGAAATTGCATCTGGAAGGGCATGGTAGGAAGTGGGATCCATTTCATCAATTTCTTAGGAAATTAAGTTTTCAATTAAAATAAAATGAATTTATCTTCCTAGAGATAGGCCTGTAGAGGCTTATGTTTGGGAGATTATCATCAAACGTCCACAAACAGATGGCTTCCATGTTTCTTTACTTATAACCTACCCAAGCAGAGAAAAAAAGCAAAACCAAATCAGTACTACTGGAGTCTTGTTGGGGAGCTGTTGAATTGAGAAGAATCAGGTGTGTGTGTGTGTGTAGAGGGGTTCCTGCTGCTCGCAACTATTGGAGTTACTCATGGAGAGACTGACTTAGAACCAGCGGTGGAAGAAAATACTCGGCTAAAGTCAGCAAGTTAAACTGGTTTGTCCCAATGACCTATCTTTTTCACACAAAGCTACTTTTTTTCTATTGGAAAATTCAGGGTTTTTTTTTCTTTTTTTTTCTTAACAAAGAAACGCCACCACCACCCACCCAAAAATAATCTCACCAAAAAAACGCCCAATGTCTGTAAAATCAAAACAGTTCCCTGAAACAGTACTGCCAATCTAGGATACTTATATTGACTTGATTTCCCTTCCATTGGGGTGAGGGAAGAGAATATTGAAATAGGTAAGTATAGCTCAGAGTTTGGTATTTGATATTTTAAAAATATTCTGGAAGCTATCGTTGAAGAAGCTGAATAAATATTTTTTTGAACGTATGTGTAAGTGGTAAGTGTTGTGGTCTGATTTGGGGGAAATGACTTGATGTCCTGTTGAGTTGGAATCCCCCAGCAAAGCTTGGGAAAGGTGTGAAGTTCTCCACTTCAGGATCGCTCTGCTCTTCCCCCAAAATGTTCTCATCACGTACGTTTCCATATTCCTCTTAAAGGATTGGTTAGCGTGTGCAAAATTTCCAAAATGTCTAGTTCTATTGAAAATTACCTTTCTAAATGAAGGTTCAATCTTTTCCCACAGATGCAGAGTTTGATTTATGTTGGGGAGGCAGAGGGTTTATAAGTGAAGAGTTTATATTTGCTCTCAGTTGGTGCTAGGTAGACATTTGGGAGTGCTCAAACCCCTTTCACTTCCACAAAGCTAGAAACACTACGGATATGCCAGGCAAACGGAAACTGCATTTTTAAGTGGAGAAGGAGGAAAAAAACCCGCTAAGATCAAATAGCGTTCGCTACTGCAATTCAGTGTGAACAGCTGGAGGTGGCAGACAGAAAATGGAAGAATGCAAATAATCCTACATTTACCTTCACAAAACCATGGAAAGAGAATTCTCTTCAAAACTACCCAATCCTGACACGTGTGCAACCAGAGCAGAAAATCAAGATTGAAGGCAAGGCAGAGCGGAAGCAAGCACTGACCAAGAATGTCAGTTCGGGTGTAAAAAAAAAAAAAAAAGGTGAAGGAAAAAATAAGGTAAGAATATTGAAAGGAAACATGTTGAAGGATAAGAGCTGGCACTGGAGAGAAGTCTAATGCATTGAGGTATTGATCCAAAAATGCCCTATAAGCTTTGCAAAGAAAGATGTGATGCTGTGGTTTCCCTGGAGCATACAGGTACGATAATTTTGAAACAATTCAGATCAAGGGGAAAAAAAGTATCTTAAATCTAGTAGAAAGATGAAGCTTCTGTCATGTTCAGAACCCAAGTTATGGTGCATTACACCAAACTTGAAATGCAATCCTGCCTTGGGAATCACTAGGATCTGCGACTACAGATCTCACTTGCTGTGGTCATCTACGTTCTAAGAATTGTTGTGCAAATGAATTTAGGAAATGCCCCCAAACTGGCACATACTGTTTTCTACATAAAAATATTGTACTGTTTTCTACATAAAAATATTGTAGAGAGAAGGACAGAGAAATTTATATATATAAAATAATACAAAAATATTCTCTGAGTTTAATCCAAAAAAGTTGCTGAGTATTGATACTGACTTAATGAGAGCAGAATGGAGCCATTTGCAGTGAATAATGTATTAAGTAGTTGGAATGTGAAGTGTTTACTAAAATAACAGTAATTATACAAACCAAGCTAATCGCAGTGAAGTTGTTGGGAAGCCTGTGGAATGCGATATGTTGGTTTGCTGCAGTATGAATGCTGTGGGTAGGTTTTTTGTTGGGTTTTTTTGTTACACGGTACTCTGAATTTTTTAAGTTTTTTGGGTTTGTTTTCTTTTTTTTAAAATTGCTTTTACGTGGGAATATAGGAACACCAAGAAAGGCATGTTTTTCACTGGTTCTGGTGTCTGTTCATACCATGTTTAAAAACACCCACACAGTGCTACATGCAACATGCAGAGAGTCGAGATTTCCTTTCAAACCGTTTCTGAGTTTTTAAGTACTATGCTCTGAGATTGCAACTTTTTTTTTTTTTTTTTATGTTGGTTTGCTGCAGTATGAATGCTGTGGGTAGGTTTTTTGTTGGGTTTTTTTGTTACACGGTACTCTGAATTTTTTAAGTTTTTTGGGTTTGTTTTCTTTTTTTTAAAATTGCTTTTACGTGGGAATATAGGAACACCAAGAAAGGCATGTTTTTCACTGGTTCTGGTGTCTGTTCATACCATGTTTAAAAACACCCACACAGTGCTACATGCAACATGCAGAGAGTCGAGATTTCCTTTCAAACCGTTTCTGAGTTTTTAAGTACTATGCTGAGATTGCAACTTTTTTTTTTCTTTTTTTTAAATAAGCTTTCACCACAACATAATGTGATAAAAAGGAAGAACTGAGAATGGTTCTTCAGCATCTTCTGTCTGGAGGTAACAGCTAGCAATATATTTGATTATGTCTTTACAGAGATTTGCTGTTTATTATAAGGACTGCATCCATATCATTCAAATACAGCTAGAAGCTTGTTAAAGAACTTTGTGTTCTCAACAGCAAAACTAAACTGATTCTGTGCCCACTGGCAGAGGCTGACGTTTCCTTTAACAAATGTGTACAATATGTAGAGACTTGGATTTTGGTTTTTTTTTTTTACAGCCAAAATTCATGCTTTAATGTTTTAAAGAATATATTAGAATACTGTCAAAATGCCCTTTTAATAATTTTATTCATGACTCAACATGTTTTCAAATATTTAATCTGTCTTTTGCCTTTTAGTGTGAAAGTTAATCTGTTATTAATATCTCTTCAGATATACAAATGCTCTTTTTCACAGATGCACACATGTGCAATGGAACAGAGAGTTATTTAACTATAAAACTTGGAATCCAACCCCAAGCCATAGATGCCAAATCAGAATTAATTGTTTTTTTTCCAATTTAGAAAAAAGGCAACAAACCACTAACATCCCATCTTTAGAAAGATTTTTATGCAAGGTGTTTCTACTATTTTAATTATTCACCATTCCTCATTTTGTTAAACTAGTTAGCAAAAAACCCCTTGTCTGGATATTGCAGGTAGGATGTGCTGTGAGAAACAATGTGGGTTTTTTTTCTAACAACCTGCTTTGTTTTGTGTCTAATTTATAGGGGAAGACATATAAAGTAAGCTAATGAAATGACTGGAAATTGATTGGCATGTCATATAAAGGAGGGCATACAGCTCCCTTCCGAATGGCTGTGATGAATGGTGGGCATGGGTAGATGAAGTGGTTGCTTGTGCTGAGTATGATCCATAACCTCGAACTCCAGAAAGCATACTTAATCATGACAACTAGTGAAAAAAACTGAGTTTTCTTAAAATTGCCGTTGTTGGTCCCTGGATCCCTTTGGTGGTCTACAACTAGCTCAAAGCCAGGAGCCATCTGAACAGCCATCCGGCGTCTATGGGATCTGCCTGGCAGGGCTGGCAATGGCAGCTTTTGTGCGGGTGTGAATTCAGGGGCCTCCCCTCTGCCCATCTGTTGATTTCCCAAACTGAAGGGAAATTAATTGCCTACCATTTTCCACCCCTCTTCCAGGTCTGGTTGAAGCTGACTAATGGCTTCCAAATGCGTTAGAAGACAATTTCCGTAGAAAAGGATGGGGAGGCAGGTAGATGGGAGGAAATTGACTGAGCCTTGTTTATTCTAGGGAGCCAGGATCGAAACAGAGCCCATATGTGCATTATAGGAATTAATCTAGGCTTTGGGTCTCATCTAGGGACGGGTCCCTTCCAAACGCCTCCCCCTCCAACAGTACGAGCTGCAACCTTCATATCACGACTCCGCATTTTGAACATGACTGCTGTAGACTCAAGTCTAGGCAGTGTATCAGCATGTCCCGTGCGTGGCAGGAAATTCTTCCTGAACTGTTTTGCTGTCTACTGAGGGTCGGTTATTGAAAGCTGGGACTTTCACTGATCCTTGGGTCAGATGAATAAACTGTTCTGGTTATAAGGAAGCATCTTGTTATTGAGGAATTGACTTCTGAGTAGTAATGATTGTATAAATTAGCATTAGTTTTCAAAAAACAAAGTATCAAAGTTGCAAAAACTGTTTAGCAAATGTTGTGTGCAAGAAGAATGAAATAGTAGGCCTCAGAAGTTAGGCTGGATGAAGAAGCAAGGAAAACTGTTACAATAACTGCTACCAGCAGTGATGGAAGGTGTTTCAGCAACTTGACTTTTTGAACATAAAAGGTGTGTGTGCATAAAAGGGTCAAGATACGTATCTATGGGAAGGTTGCTTCTCTAATTCTTCCTGTAGTATAGATGATCATTAATGAGTGCATTCAGAAGTTTTGAAACAGCATCAAGGTGAACTCAGCTGGTTTGGTTTAAAGCATATCCAACAAGTTGTATACGGCAGAAGCCAACTGAGCAGAACTCTGGCTTTGACAGCAAAGATTAATGACCCACCTCCCTTTAATTGATGGTATCCGAAGTGTGCTCCTCTCCCCCTGCCTGGGGCAGCTACCAGAGGCTGCATCAGGTAGATGCACTCCACTGGGTTGTTTCATTTTTTTTTTATTGCCATTAGAAGGAATGCTTAAAAACAAAATCTGCCATATGTGAAACTCTACATATTTTCTGTGGACCTAGTCTCTTGGTGGCCATTTATATTTTAGGAACTGACATGTTCAGTTTTATTAAACTAGCCTGAAAACAGAGAGCAACTGTTTAAGACCAGAGCTGTTGACCTTATATTTCACAAGTAATAAGATTTTATTTACTGTAGTTACTGCAGGCTTACTAAAAACTGAGGAATTTTTTTTCTTTTTTAATACTTTGCCATTTCTGGTACATATATGTAGATACACACACTGTTCTTGTACGTTGTTCAAATGAACAACCAAAAAATAGTTTGAAAAATATGAAAGTAGGCTGAAAAACATCTGAATTAGCAAGTGCTGTTTTCAGTTCAGACCATGAGCTTTCAAGCAGAAATGTGCACCAGTTTCACAGGACTTTTTTTTTTTATTTTGGTTTGACATGCAAGTCCTTCAGGATGCAGATGGACTTGTGGCATCACTATCACCCTTAGAAAAGAACAGGGATCCATTTTAGCCAAAGAGCAGTTGAACACATTTTTTTCCATTGTGTTAATTTTCATGTCTCTGTCCATGATTCCTGCCTGTATTTTTGCTGTACTATAAAATAGTAGTGCTTTCACATTGCGTTTTATGTCCAATTTTACTTAGGCTTTAGGAATCAGAGCTTTTCCTGTGTTTGAGTGAATCCTCCCGGTAAGGGGAAAAAATCCCATATTATTTACAATCTCAAATGATTTTTGGTTTAGGTAGGTCCCAAAAGATTTTGAAAACCTTGTTAGTATTTTGTACAGGACTTGATTGTCTCTGGAGTTTTACTGACTTTTTTTTTTCCCTTTGGACTGCATTATGTTTCCTTGCCAAAGTTAACGGATCTGAGAGAGACTGGATTGTGCTTGCAGATGTGAAGCTGCTCGGTAGGGTTGGGTTTTTAAATTTGTTTTTGGTGGGCTTTTTGTTTTGCTTTTCTGAGAAAGTAAAGAGACTGAGGAAATACATTCAATTAAGTAATAAAATAGTTTGCGATAAAGATAGGGTTTTTCTTCCTTTTCTGTTTTTCCCCGGAATGAAAGCTAAAGAAATGAAAATGAAACCTTTCATTCATCTGGAATGTCCACCGACAATTGTAGGGAATGACTTTTCTTAGTAGGGCGCTTCAGTTGCGGACCTGTACATGAAACTGGAGAGTCTGTACACCATGTAGGGATTTTGGTTAGGGCTTTGGTTATGTCTTACAGGAGGCTACAGCATACGTGGAATCCACCATCTTGCTGTTGCCTCTGAGACATAAATTTTGCAGAACAAAGCGAAGGGAATGTATTTACTTTAACATCCATGGCAGACCAAATAACTCTTATGACTGTGGTTGATCAAATAACTCTTGCGACTACGCACTGTAGTCCTGTCTGAAGGCAGGGATTTCAGAAAAGTGGAAAAGCCTTATTGGCAAAAGCATAGAAAATGGTTTGGGTGAGGGAGGCTGAGGCATTAGGTGGAAAAAAGCAAACGGGTCCTTTTTCATAGCAAAGCGTCCTGTCTGAGTGTACCAGCAAAATCATGGAAGAGGGAGAGAAAGACATATTCTGCGATTTATGGTAAGTAACAAATAGAAGAAGAAAACAAAGAATTCGGTTAGGTAAAAAAAAAATATTTACTACTTCTCAGTGCTGAAAACCAACGCAGGAAGATACCTACAGATACGCTTATTTTGTGTGTACCCGCCTTTCATGCTGCCTGCATACAAAGTACATAGAGAATAATTTATTGCAAGTTTCAGAACTAATCATCCACATAAGCCTGTCAAGAGCACAACATTAACTGGGTATAGAGGGAAAATACAGTTTTCTCTTGATCTTTCCTTCCCTTCAGGTTTTTATTTATTTATTTATTTATGATTTGATACCCCTTTAAAGAAAGAACAAATGTTCCTATGGCATGACAGAATTCTGAATTCCTAAAATATACTTGCCTACAATTCCTGTTTAAATCAGAAAATTGTTATTCCGTGTAACAAAATGACTAAAACTGAGAGTTTGATGGAGAAGCAAAGGAAATTGGCTTAAAGGAGTTCTTTTGTGTACTCATGCAAAACCCATTAAGAGAGTGGCTAATTTATACTTCAGTCAAGACACATGCCGAAGGTTAGGTATCTCTGTCTTTTAGAAGCGTCAGGCTCTTTCTTCAACATCCAAAGCAGCAGCTAGATTTTAACTGAACTCTATTAGTTCTGAACGGATTAATAATTACTTGCCAAAACAATACTGATGTTAGATTATGGACTAATACTAGGTTCTGTGATGCACGGATTTTTAGCAAAGAGGCAGGGAGTCCAAGTTCTCTTATGAAATATTTTAATAGTTTGCATTCCCTCGTTCTCCCTCGTTGGCACGTAAGTTCTCCCTCATGGGCACCCTCTCTTGACGGTGAGCTGGAAGTGACACTTTTCAAAATAACTTGACAAAGACACTTTCAAAACTGTCACTTCCTTATGATAATTTAATTATTCCTTTTTTCTTCAAAGAAAACTTCAGTCTATTTTCAGGGTTCTCATGCACTTTTTTTTCTACTGGTTTTGAAATTGGAGGATAATATTACTGAAAGCTATCAGTGTAAGAAAAACCTAGACATTGTCGCTTACAAATGTAGTTTTTGGTATTACAAGTGTGCAGTTTTTTAAATTAAAAAGAAATATTGAAGTCTGACCAAAATGCTGATTTTTTGCATTGAAACTGTCAAAGAATCATTTAATAATATAAATTGTGTATCCTACATATTAATGAGTAGCATATTCATGAATACTAATAAAAACAGGCTAGATTATAATTTTATAAGAGTTAACGTAGTACTTCTTAAAATTGTGTGTTTCAAGGAAATAGTTTTTTACTGTAAAATAACTTTTATTGTATGGATGGCATCGCTTCTTCTAGAAGGTCCGGGAGAGAACATCTGGGACTATTACGAGGCAGTTTAGATCAAAGTACAGATATGCTTAAAATGGCTTAAGTATTGTGTATTTAATCAGATTTTTGCCAAGATTTCAGGTTAACTATGTACAACAGAACTCCACTTGATATTAGTGAGACCGGGATGGGTAACCATTTTGATAAGGTAGTTCTCTTCAAGAATGCTACTTATTTTAATACTGTTCTCTGCTTCAGTGACAATATGGCTAAAAGAATATATGTGTATTAGAACTGCATCCAACTTTAAGGACGTTGTATTATGGGGAGCCTCCCTCTGCCCTCCTTGCAGGATGAACTGAAGGCCTGGTTTGGGTTCCAGAGCTTGAGCCGCCAGTTGTAGGTTCCTCAGGCATCTTTACCGTCTGAAGAGTTTTGTGATACTGGCTTTTTGTTCTTTTACATGTATTTGTAGACTGATTGGTTAGATTTAGTGAAATATTTGCAAAATTGCCTTCTAATTTCTCAGACAAGAGCATTATTTTGGTGACTTTTTAAATGTGCGCCTCCATACTTGGGTTTATCTGTAAACACACACACACAAACACCATTTATATTCACATTACTTTCTATATGGAGATATCTGTATTTTTAACATCAAAGTAGTGATGGCCCTAAAATATGTATTTTTGCTGTAATATAGATGGTTTTAATTTAGAGACAAACACTTGCAAATTGAACTGAAAAAGTGACAATTTCAGCAAACAGTAATGTCACAGTAGTACAATCTCCACGTACTATGTAATATTGTATATATTGCATTATAAATATTCCCTTCCAAGGGGAATGAACGTATAGGCATTTGCCTAAAACTCCATGACAGTTAGTGTCTAGTGTAGCTGAATATTGTTGCAAAGACCTTTTTTAAAATCTCCAATATTGGAGGACTCAGCTGAAAATAGCTGCGTGACATGCATGAAACAGATTCAGATGTCTCTGCAGAGCGCAAGGGAAGACCTGAATACCAGGATTACAGATCCCACAAATCCTCTGCTCAGTTTTACAGAAGGATCAGGCAGTTTATATATTCAGTTAATCTATTTTCACTTCAGTGTAATGACTTGCAGCTGTAGCCCACTTCATTGGCAGATCAGAAGCTACACCGTAATATCTGTCTGACCCATACCATTTGTCTTGGAAGGCTAATTGTTTAGCTTACGGCATGTTTTATTCTCTCAGGCTACACTTAAAAATAAACAGAGCCCAGGCAACCCGGACCCTGCTCCCCTGCGATAACTCTGCGATGACTGTGGCACTTGCTGTCTGCACTGGAAGCGCAGGCGGAGGAGCCCGGGCAGCGCAGATTTATCTCACCGGGCCTTGTTTGGGTGGTCTGGTAGGTGGTCAGTCCACACGTCTTGCGAGGACTCTTCCACAGATCCTTTTCAGATGCTTACTAAAGCCAATGCTTGGAAACCCTTTGGCTCACCGGGGTTGGGGATGTTGAAGTGGGCTGTCCAGCAGGGCAGGCAGGTGAGGCAGATTTTGACTTGTCATTATCCAAGGTTAGGAGGATAACCCAGCCTCCAAAAGCATGGCGCCTCTTTGGGTCTTCAGTCTTTTGTTTATTTTTAAAACATCCCTCTCAAGCTGTGCTATTTCACTTAACAAAGAGCAGTTTCCTTTACTGCTGTCTAGTATTTGCATGCATCAAGGGCCAAGTCTGTCTGGAAGTCTGGCTCTACATTTCAGGGAAAATGGTATCAGAGCTTGGCTGCTGGTGTGCAGCACCTACGGTAGCTGAGACGTTATTTGTGAACCGTGTTCTGCAAAGTTTCATAATGTTGCGGATGCTCTGATATTTTGCTGTGCTAAGAGGAAGTTCATTGAGGAGCTCAGTGAACTCTCAAATTTTCAAGTCATCAAATTACTTGAAAATGAGAAGTCTTCTTTTCTGAGAGGAAAAATGTTCAAATCTTTCAAAGTATGAAGTGACTGGAGCTCATAGAATCTGAGGTCCTCTTGGCTTGCAATAGTATGTTGGCATCTGTAGCACTTTGGAAGATGGGACCAAATTATTTAGGCCCATATGAAAATCTCACATCGAAGCTTCTCCACCAGTGGGTGGAGAACAGGATGGGAAGGCAACAGCTTGTCTGTTTTCTGCCAAGAAGCAAAGAGTTGCACTTCCATTGAGCCAGTATGCACCTGAAGGTGACATGAACTTCCTACATCAAAACATGGTGCCTGATAAGCAGGGCTTGCCCAGTATTTATTTTGGTGGAGGTTTTTCACCTTTTGAAAATTGATCAAAAGGTTTTTCACCTTTTGAAAATTGATCACCGGATCAGTCTTTCAACATTTGCTTATGCAAACAGGAGACCTGACTGATAACAATTGTGAAAATACACATACATGACCTAACATATGCAATCTACATGCAACCTTGGCATGTGAATTTTATATGGGTTAAAATTACAAGGACGTGTACGTAGGCACACCCTCATGTTTCCTTCTTTGCTGTGCATATTTTGGACTTTGTTAGTTTCCATCCACAAGTAATTAGATGTACAGTCCAGAAATACTTGAGTGCTCTATTTCTTCTCCTATCAATTCGGATTCAGATCAGGTCGTTTGGAGCTCAGCATTTAACACAAACTTTTGCAATTAAACCCTTCCCCATGGCATTTTACCACATGGTGTCATGCTGCAGCGCTGTTTACTTAATCGCCTTACTTTGCTGGATGGCAAGTGTTTCATTAGGAACTATTATGAATTTGTTATAATGCGATGTAACCTAATGAGGTCTTGCCTCTAGTCAGGACAGGTTTACCTTACTGATTGATACGATTATCTAGGTAAAGCCTCAGTATAAACTGGACTAGGGAGTCCTTTGCACACGTGTTTTAAAATACAATTACGTTGTCACTAAATGACATACCTGCAAGACTTGGTAAGACTGATTCAGTAGTTCAGCTGTGAAATACTGCAAAAGACTTCTTCATTTTAAAAGTTCAGACAATCAATTTAATATGTGAGCAGTTGTTAACATTGTTTGGAGAGATACCACGGCTATGTAACATTAGTGTCATTCTTGTGTTATTGCAGTAAAAAATTTAGCATTCTGTTGTGAAGGCGGAAGCATGCTTTTAATTTGAACTATAAAAGTAAGTTGAAACATTGCCTTCCGGTATTTGAATTGAGTCCTCGTCTCTGATTTTTACTAAGAGAAAAGTTAGTGGTGGGAACTGTTTTAGCGCATGCGATTCAAATTCATTCTTTGGCAAGAACCTTGATTCATGGTTTTATCTAGAGTTTGACACTACTAACAAAGGTGAAGTATAATTATTTACCAAAGAGCGCTGAAATGGCACCTAAATTAAGCACTAAGCACATGCTGAATTGTTTGTGTAAAGATTACCTGTGCTTTCAATGCTATTCAATAGGAAAATGCTGTGGCTCCCCTATGAGGACCACAGGAATTTTCAGCTTTCGTTTCCCCTTTGAGTCTCCTTCACCTCCTTTTGCAGACTTTGTGTAAATCTTTGAGTCAGATCTACTGTATCTTAATAGGAATGAAATGCAGATTTCTAGGAGACTAAGATGCTTGGCAAATGGGCAACTTAATCTTTGGAAATGTTTTCACATCTTGTTAACTGTGTGTCCTCAAGAAATGAGATTCCGCCCCCCCCCTTTCTTTTTTGTTGACTTTTTCTTGTCTCGTTTGTCCCTTTTTCCTTTCCTACTGTCTCTTTTGAATTTGGTTCCTTGATTGCAGAATTTTCGTAACTGTGAATCATTGAGCAGTCAATCTCCTTTTGCACTATTTTCACCCCATTCTGCCGCTTGCGTATTTACGCTCTGATGTGCAACGTCATCTGTTACTGGCCTCCAACGTGCAGCAGAAGTGGCTCTACATATGAAAAGGCTTTGGGAAGGACATCGACTACCACTTCAGCGAGTTCCCCTCAGCAACCCTTTTGTGTGTAAAGCTCACACAACCTACTGCCAAGAGAAATGGACTTGGCAAATCCATTTCTCTCTGCAGCAGACTCAGCATGCAAAGAGCTGGCAGGGTTGAGCTACAGAGAAACCCAAGTGTGATATGAAGGCCAGAGTATTCATCATCTAGGCCGGAGTTTGGCACCCCTTTATGGCCTTTTTTTAACAAAACAAAAAAACCCACAAAACCCCAACACCCAAACCCTTATCTCCCTCTGCCTGAGAGCTGCTAGCTTATTTTCTAGGAAAATATCGAAAGTATTTGGTGCTAAACTTCTTTTTAGATGAAAGTTCGAAGGAGCTTTACAAGATATGTGCAGAAATTAATGTTAGCGACAGATGTTTAAGCTTTACCTAAATGAGGCATTCTTTAGCCAGATGATATAGCTCATTGTTATGCCGAAATATTGATCTAGAATTACGAATTCCTAATCCCTTCCTCAGGCTCCCACTGCTGGATTCCAGATGTGGAAGATAATGCATTAAAACAGCGCTGCCTCTCCTCCACGCCTCTGAGCTTCATTTCTTTCTCTTCTGTTTTGAACTCCATCTCCTCCTCTAAGATATGATTTATCGATTCGTGAACATCATCAGTAGTAAGCAATGCCCTGTCCCAGCACCCTAATTCTGATATGATTGTATTTATACACAAAACTAACAGTTCTTCAGCAATCTGAACTCAATTTTTTTCTCTGCCCCATACATTTCAACTAACAGGTGCCTTTACTACTTCTGTCGTAGTAATGCTTTTGAAGATCAATTTAAAAATTGCACTACAGGCTGTGATTTAAGAAGTATCAGAAGCATTAGAAAACAGGTATTTTGAAGAGTTTTCCCAGATGAAGGTGCTCCCAAACTTGTGGAGAAGTTGTTCATTGTATGTATTTGATTCCAATTTAATTTGCAGACTGTAATAAAATTATATTAATAATTCTGAATTATTAAGTATTAGGAATACTTATTTAATAATAAATATATTACATTGCTATAATTTAGCATTTATTACCCAGAAAATTTTCCCCAAACCAATGGAAAGATATTGCCTGCTCTAGCATAATTCTAGGCTATGGATTCCTTCTTTTGCTGCTGTTCTAGGGATTGGTTAGTAGGAAATCAGGTCTATCTCCACTCCGAGGACACCTCTGTGCTCATGTATGTACACGCACACAGGTAAAGTAGGATTCGAGAACTGTTTAGATTTGGTTTTAGCCCGTTCTGTAGCATGCTGCATAGACCAAAGGAGTACATGATATATTTTTTTTTTACCATCCAGATTTACAGCGCTAGGTAACTGTCCATCCTTTTGTTGCTTCCCAGTTCTTCCACGAAAAAAGAACCCATAACGAACAGATGGGAGATGTACTCATTTGAGTTTCATATTGCGGTATGAATGGCCTTAAAAGGATTTTATAAATTTACGGCCTCTATCATCTGAAGTTCTGCTCTTTCGTAGCATTACAATAGGTTGGCTGCCGAGTTGTGCATTGCTGTGCTCTACTTGAGCTGTTTGGAATATTACTTTGAGAATTGGAAGGGCTCCGGGGTGCTAAAAATGATTATGAGATTTTTCTTTGCTTGACAAGATGAGCAGGTCCATGTGAAGTATAAGGCAGTTACGTGGATTGGCGGCAGACAGGTTTCAATCACAGAATCATGTTGTGTTTTGCTCATCTTTGAGGTGGGATGCCAGTGAAATTGAGTTTCAAGAGGATAATTACAGCCAAATCAAATCCTCAGGTTAAGTTTCATGACTTTTTTTTTATTGTTCTTTTTAAAGAGATCCCTTCCAGTGACTCGGTGTATTCTGAGAGTTCTTCAGAAACTTTGTTTATAATTTGTCTTCCTGAAAATCAGAGTAAAAGGTAGTAAACTGAGCAAAAACTCCAACTGTCCAAAAATCTTCATTTTAAAAGTTGTAGGAGTTGAATAATGTGAAGGGTGCCCAGTCCTTATTGGTAAATTTTTCCATCTGTTAGTGGATATTACTCTTCAGCATGCGTTTGACAACAGTTTTGTATGCCGATACATCTGTCGGGTAGGAGTCTCAGCAGGCTGGTTAGGTGATCTCGGCTTGTAATTGCCCACCCCAGAGATATAACCTTCCGTAAGTCAAGTACCCGACCCTCTTAAAAAATCAGGAGTTAACGCTATGAATGGGGACTGTTTTGACTGGTAGAATAATCCCTTTAGCTAAGCAGGATAAGCCCTGAGACCAGGCAAAGCCCCTTTAGGAAGTTATAGTTATACGTTCACCAGCAATAACGCAACATTCACAATTCCCTTAGTATCATTATACCATTTATTGGTTTCTGACCACTGAGGTTGGGTAAGGGCTACGGCTTTTCTTCATCTGCTTTCTTGAGAACCACTTGCTGCAGTCCCTGGTTTTCATTTGTACGCTGGAAAGTCTCAATTCAGGCTCCTATTGCTTGAACTGTCCCTCTTGCCAACTGCTTTGCCCTTCCAAGTTGAGTCAACTCAAACTCCTTCCCTGGGGATCGGGTTGGGCTCCTGCTCAGCCCTGAAGCCCAATTCCTCACACAGCAGGTTTGTCCTTTCCAAACCTCCCCGGAAGACTTTCTGGTGTGATGGGAGTACTCCAGATAACATCCAGACAATCCCATCCCTCGGTTTTGGATGGACTGGCGTCTTCCACCGAAGTCCCCAGTAGCTGGCACCCCACCTCTGCTCTCTGGGGCTGGTGTTTTTCCCGTTCTCTTTTCCGGTGACGCCCCTTAGTACCAGTTATTTCACAAGGCGGGGTGGTTCTCTGTGAAGGTGCTCCTCATCCTTGCAAGGCTGGAAGCGATGCTTTAGATTTTGATATTGTACCACACAGTTCTGTCATTTAAGACATTCCCGTTACTATTTTTGTTAATCGTTCTTTTGTACCATTCTGAGCTTTTTCTATTGTTTCTACTTCTCTTATTCCTTCTTCTTGAATTATACCATATCTGAGTTGTAGAAAGCTGAGTTTTAACTCTGAAATGTAGCTGGTGTGATTCAACAGTGCCCTGGTGTATGAATTTATAAGTTTTATTATGCTGAAGTTCACTTTTGGTCTGGAAACTACTCTCAAGGTGCCTTTGAAGAAATTCTGCTAAATTCCTTGAACAAAGTTTTGTTGCTCAGAATGCCATCTTTCTTCCTTTTATATATGCAGAAGCACCGTTCATGTACAGAAGGTGTCATTGAGCCATCTCAGCACTTGCCACCTAACTTGAGGAGAAAGTGAGGGGTTTTGAAACCGAACTAAAAGAAAAAAATGAGCTGCTTTTACTCAATTACACATGCCCTCCGTTTGGGGTTTCGATCTCACCGCAGCCAAAGGCACCCCCACTCTTGGCTGACACCCTCCCGGGCATGCGGCTCTGCCCCTTCGGTGGGGTTCGATGCATGTGGGAGCTGTTTCACACTTCTACATCAGCAGAGAAGTGTTAGATAAGTATTAGATTTTCCAATAACCTGCCCCAAACCAGTGGGGTGGGAGCCTGGCGTACTGTCTACAATAGACAGAAACTTTTGGTATCTGTCTATGACGATGGGAACAGAAACACAAGATCAGTGGAAAATAATGTAGCTTTTCACTTTTACATAATCTAAGATGGTTGACATTAACCCTGGGACAAAATGCAATTGAAGTGTACCAGTCAAGATCCAGTTTAAGCAATTTTGATGTTTTTCTTCCAAATTCGTTGTTTGGCACTGTGTAATTCTTTAATACAAAGCAGTTGTTTTCATTTTTAATGTTAGTTACAGGAAAATTTATGATGTATTTGTACTTCTCTGCAAATAGCAAGTGCTCTTCTGGAAGAAGGTATGCAATAAATAACGTTGCTTCATACACAGAGTGGACATTAAATCATTTAATAGTATAATAAGAAAGCCTTGAACTAAAATCCTTGTGAACTTTCTGAAGGTTTTTTTTAATTAGATTTTCCAATATTATGTTCTTTAGTGGAAAACTTTCCCTCCTGATAGTATATATTCCATCTTACCTTAAAATAAAAATATGGCAAAATATTTACTGTAACTACAAAGCAGAGATATACAGAAGACAGAAAATATCTATATTATATCATTATGCTGTAATTGAAAGTATTTACATGCCTTTTAAGAAGACTGGCAAGTCTGAGTGGCTGACAATATATAGTGGTGCTTGCGTTAGCTCAAGTTTGCAAATACCAAAATCAAGAAATAGGTTTTTTTCAGTTTCCAGTGATCACTCTGAATTACTTCGAACTCACAGTTTCTCAGAAAATGGGTTGTTGGTTTTATTTCTTGGTGCTACTGTTACATAAAAAACCTTAATACTATAGTTTTCTCCTCAAGTAGGCTTAAAATACACATGGAAACTTTAAAGTCTAAACCGATACAGATACATATTCAGCAAGGACTGAGTGCAAGACAGACAGTACCGAAGCCCTTGAGCTGTAGGAGTGACTTCATCAGCTGGCATCACCGGCGGCCTTTTATGATCTTCTTAGGCCTCATCCCATCAAGCAACCGTTTCACACACCCAGACTATCATCCCTGCAGCCCCATTTCAGCTTAGTAACAATTCATTGCAAGTCCCAAGCCTTTTTATTTTAGGGACTTACTCATGCTCTGAAAAAATGTAGGGATATAATTGTAGATGTGAAATTTTTGCATTTCATTTGTCTCAATGACTCAGATTAAATGTCATGCACACAAATAAAAATATTTGTTTGTCTGTAGCTGGCTGTTTTTCCAAGAGCTTCCAAGTCAAGCTTCATGCTTTCTAGCCAGCTATCACCTCCCTGTCTAGCTTCAGACGAAATACTGAAGATACGTGGAGGAGGCCTAAAGATAGGAGGAACTATCTTCAACTTGTCACTCTTCAGGATAAAATTGCACTTACAAATTTTGAAAAAATGAGAATCAAATTAATGTTTCTGCTTTGATTCAAGGAAGGGGAGAAGTCCTCTGTCCATTACAAAGAATCTGGCCCCAGAAGGAGTACAGGCAACAATTTCTCCCCTGCTCTCTAATGGGGCAAGGCTGGCATTGGATTCTGTCCACGCGTTGCTATATAAAAACACCTTGTCAGAAATGATGAAAATTAGATCAGATTCTTGGTCTGTAGGGATGACATGTCAGAAGATGCGAAATTTCCAGTGAAATAACTTGTATATCATGCAGTGAGATGCGCCTGCATACATTGTTGTGTACGGTGCAAACACCCACAGATCTGCTTTTATTGCCTGCTTTCCTGCAGTTGAGGTTCTGTGAAATCCCACTCAGAGGGGGGGCAGATTTTATGACTGGATTTTATTTTATTGCTTCTGCTTGTGCATTTGCTCTCTGTATTTTTGAACTTTCTATGTACATCTGTGTATGGTGTTAAAAATTTGGGAATAAATTTGCAACTAATCTTGAAGAAACCTTTGCAGTGCAACGCTTTGCTTCAGGAAGGCTTTTTGGTTGCATATTTGCTTTTATGAAAAAGTGGAAATAGGTTGAAATACTTCTAGAAAATACTCTGGTGAGAATTTATCTTGTGCTTACTGTTGATTTTAAGCTGTGGTTAACAAAACCATAGTGCTTTATACAGCACAGCAGCTACTTCAGCCGTACACATTCACTCTTTCAAGACATTCCACCAAGATGATTTTGTTGTTGTTGTTGTTGTTGTTGTTGTTGTTTTATTTCTGTGTCTTTTAGTCCCCTCTCTGTTCTGATAATGTGGAGTGTGGTATGTTTCAATTCCTTTGCTCCCTGGAAATGTTAAAGCCATTTGCCGTTCTAACTGATCCCTGCTTGGAGTGTTTCATTACTGACACAATCTCGAGGTGAGCATTATAAAGTGGAGTATTATTCTTGATCTCACTGCGAACTGGTAGGGAGTCGAACTGCAGGCAGCCAATGTCAAAATGGCCTTTTCTAAAGGATTTCTTTTTTTAGTGTGAGGGTGAAGTGCATTTAAGGCTGTGTTTGCTGATCTTGAAGCTCGGGATGTAATGAGTAAAATGACAGAAGAATACGACCTTGCAGAGAACGAGAGGGATAAAATCTACATGAGCTTTGGGAATAATCGAAATGAGGCACAGTCCAAATGAATGAGACTTTTAAAGGTTGCCTTTCCCTTCAAAAAGGTTTTTGACAAAATATGGTGCTTTTAACAAACCCTTAAGAAAAGACAATTATGGTACTATCCATAGGGTTCAGAATTCAAGGTGTTCAGACTGGCTGCAGTTTGACAGCCATAGAAACCATTTCCCATTTAAAATA
>NW_008825162.1:6780148-6780825 GCF_000699105.1 Pygoscelis adeliae
TTAGTATGTAGAATATTTAGTCATTAATTTGGTTTTATCCTGTTTTCACTGCTGAGATTTGAGCATATTGTGGAAAATTAATTATCTTAGTGCATACCATACTTACGAAGTATTGATTTGCCTTTTCTAGTTATAGAAAATTGTACCTTTTTTTTCCTCTTCAATTGAATTTCTTCAGAGGAGTTAGACTGGAAAATGCTGCATGAAAAGCCAGCATTTTGAAAAGCGGGATGTATTGAGTGGATTTTTTGAAACTACTGAAATATTTTGGGCAGTCTTCTTTCACAACCACCTCTTGTAATGTATCAGTTCCCAAAGACATGACACAGTGCATCTTCAGCCATTACTGAATGAGGAGTGATTGTGTGCGGATTGGAAAGGCGTTGATGAAGGTGCACATCGAGGGCCCGGTCTAAGGAAAGGCAATTCAGTTTCCCTTTAGTAGCTTCGGCCCTACGAGAGGATGTCCTTCACGACTAAGGTAGCAATGAGGTGTCTGTGAAGAGTCACGTTTCTTACACTGAATTATGTTTTTCACTCTGGTGGTGCAGCCGTCTTTTGCTTTCTGTGCAGTCTTCTTATCCCTGATTTTCACCATGTTCAAAGCTTCTTCCTCTGTCCCTGCCTTCATGTAACTGAAGTGATGTGGTTTTTTTTCTTTCATTCTAGAGTCACTG
>NW_008825162.1:6780853-6784370 GCF_000699105.1 Pygoscelis adeliae
TGTAACTGGATTTTTTTTGGTGTGGGTTTTTTGGTCGGGGTTTGTTTTTTTCTTTTCTTTCTTTTTTCATAATCCTCATTTTCTTGGAACCGGAGTTTGTAGTTTTGGGAACTGTGGAAAAAGATACATTTGCTTTAATTTTTCTGTTGTATGTTTGGCTTTCCATGCCACATTTCTCTAGAGACCTCTCATGACTAGCACCAGTCGCACATTGGTGCTCTTCTTGCACGTCCTTTTGTAGTTACACTGCTGCTGTGTGTAATAAACCCTCCCTCTCTCCCCATCTCCGTGCTGTGCTTTTCCTTTTCTACCAACTTCACTTGTGATTTCTTTAGCCAACATATGAATGCTCAGAATTTCAAATCAGCCCACAGCTGCAATTAGCCATTTGTCAAGGTGTGCATGAATCAACCGGCTTCCTCGCTGCAGTTAAGCCCTTCAGTTGGTCTGCTGACACACCACAAAATTATCCTCTTAGCTCAATGAATGAGAAAAGTCCCACAGCAATAGAAGCCCGTCTGGGTAATATATGAAAACCCATTGTGTGCATTGACCTCCCCCCTCCCCAATGTAGAGTTGTTTTTCCCTTTCATCTTAGTGTTTCTAAAGGCAATAAAAGCTTTGTCCACCAGCAGTTATAAATTTCTGGTGTGCCACACCCCCAATTCAGTGCTATTATGCTTAGGCTTGTACGGCTGGAACCCCACAAGGCATTTTCAAGTATCTTCTCCATCCAACTCAAGCAGTTCTCATCGCTCCAGAAATGTCTTTCTTTAGCTTATAGGGCAGAAGAATGAGCTCCCTTCAGAACTTAATATACCTCTGCTTCACACAGAAGCTGAAGGGGTGCTGAGGTAATGTAATGAGAGCACAAGCAATCCAAGTTGGAAGTAAAATACATTTTCTCTGTGATGTGCTCAACCTTTTCTGCCCTGGGGCTTAAAACCTGAAACCTACTCTTTAATTTAGCGTTCTCTGCCTGTACACTGAAATGCCGCTAATGATTTGAGAGAGTTAACAAGAGGGTAGCAAAAATGATATGTCAGATATGTCTGAAACCATAAAAACTCTAGAGGCACGACAATTTGACTCATGTCAATGGATTTTGAAAATATAATTTTCCGTCTACTGGAGGCCAGGGAAGAGAACATATTGAGTTCATTTGTGTTGCAGTATTTTTACAAACTCCTTATTAAATCAAACTTGAAGTAGAAGTTCATTCTAACACCAGTTAGCGTGCTAGTACCCTCATTTCTTTAGAATGGCAAAATAGAATCATTTTCAAATTTAAAAATAGTCTAAAAAATCTAGATCACTTCAAAGCAGAGACATATTTTGTTGGGGGGGGGGTGTGGGTTTTTACTTGCTCTTCCCCCCCCTCCACCCGCCCCGTAGACGCAGTGCTCCTGGGAAAAAGGCTGGGATTTGTGATTCACTAGCTTAATTAGTCTTACAAATGTGTCATGTGTATCAGTTCTTATGGTTTGGGGTTTTTTTCCCATTTTTCTTTTTTTTTCATGAGCTTCTACTGGGCAAGCTTGCCGTGCGTCATGAGTGCACAGGCACGTGTTCCAAGGAGATTAATATCCATTTCCAGAAACAATGCAATTTCTCATGATTTGTGATTCATGGAGGTGGCTATTTACACCATCTAAAAATGTTGAATAGGGCATCTATTATTTAACTTGTCTAATTTTTTTTTTAATGCTGTAAAGAAGTTCATTCATTCAGTAAGATAGTTGCTTTTCATGACACTTTAACATCTGTTTCTGAATGATATCTTCAGCTTTGTGGTGAAACTTAAATCTACTTCGGAGTTGGAAGCTAATGCATGTTAGTGATGGCATACGATGCAATTTTAAGCGGTTTGGGTGTATTTAAAATAAGATTGATTTACAGTAGTTTCTTTCCCAGGGAAGTAAACTAATTCTTAATGATCCAAATGCACTTAAAACTGGTTCATAAAATCCTCAAAAACACAAAACTCGGAAATCTTTCGAAGCCAGTTTACTCCAGCACTAATGTCATAGCTAAAAAAGCACGCTTTCCTGACAACTGACTGTTTGGTCAGCTTGTTTTTTCTTGGCGTTGCCTTTACTTAGCTCATAAAATGAGACAGAAAAATACATTACTGCAATATATCCTTTTGGTGCAAGTCAGCTAGAGACGCAGTTGGGAAGATGTATTTCTCAGAAAACCGGTGTGTTTCTTAACAGAAGGCTGCAACTAAAAGCAACCCCCCAAACTAGCCTGTACGCAACCGTGTGCCACATGGGTATTTGGAGCATGCAGCCAACTGCCCTAATAGTGCTTCGCCCCTAACCAGTCCCTGGCTGGCTTCTAGCAGTATGGGCTCAGCTCAGGGACCAGTCCTGAACTTTGTCCTCATCAGAAAAGTAAATTTTTTTTAAATTTATTTTAAGAAATGTATTCTTGCAGGCTACTCCCATCTCTTCGTGGGGCTTATATTCTGCTGGTCGTCACATCTATTCGCTGTCTTCTTCCAGTTAGGCTGAGAGCCTTTTCAGATGCAGCAAAGCCTCCATTTTTTTGGAGCGGGAAGAAGAAAGGAAGATAATGAAAAGCCAGTTAATCAGGCAAGCGATGCTCGAGGAAAGGTGCAGCATCTGAGCTTTTCTACTGCGCTGGCTGGCGGGCTATCGTTATTGCAGATTCCAGTTTTGGAGGGGATATTGTGAAGGTATGAAAACAGGACGCTCAGCACGATGGACGATGCTTGCCTGGTACCTGCCCAAGTGGTTAATTTGGACCTGCAGCTGGCGTTGAATCCGTGTTAAATTGTGACCAGCAGTTTACGGATTCACAATGTGGTGTAAATGTCCTCAAATGTCGTATTAGATGACGTCGTCAAGGCAAAGTGAAAAGTGTATCGGTGCTATCTGATTAACAGCACTGTAAATTGAATGTTAAGTCTAAACAAAATTTGCTTTGGTCCCTAATTTTGAGCATACCTTTATTATTTTTAACAGATTGAAGCCGACAGGAGATTTGTGTAAGAATTTACAGAATTCTAATGAGAATCTGAGTCCTTTGTCAGCACCCGATAAAATCCTAAATCACTCACGGCATTTAAGGTGGTGTTAATGTTATCCAAGATTACTTACAGAATATTTTGAAACGGTTAAATGTTTCTTCATAGTGTGTTGGAGACATCCACGGGCTTACAGGTAGTCTTGCCGACTGACTGTGTCAACATACCCGAGCCCACCAGCCCTCACCGTTACAGATGTGCTGGGCGCACTGTCACCACAGTACAAACATTCATAAACGAAGCAAAATGGCAGACTTCAAAGCTGGTGTGTAGGTGCTGTCACCGGCTAGAGACAGCTTTGATTCCGGAGAATTTGAATTTCATTTTTTGTCAATTAAGAAGCTTTTAATCACCGATTCTGGTATTGAGGAGTAAAAGCAACCCCGGCACTGCTCCTTTCCGTAATCTGGCTGTGAGGGAAGCACTGAGCGGGCCCCCTTAGCCCCCACCAGCGTCCCCCACGTC
>NW_008825162.1:6784845-6795257 GCF_000699105.1 Pygoscelis adeliae
GGAGTCATGGAGGTAGCGGCTCTGCGAGCCCCTAACACAGCAAATGCTCCTTTAAGTGTGAAACCAGTGTAGCGAGCCTCAGTGACCTGGCACGAGCTGGGGTGGGCTGTGGTGAGGCCTGGAGGCGAGCGCTGTATGCTGTGCTCGGGCTGTGCTGAGGAATGGCAGAAGGACAAGATGAAGGAAGCCGGATGAGAGCTTTCTAAACCCAAAAAGCGAAAGCAGAAGCCCTCGAGGTCCTCTCCGCGTTGCCTCCTCCCACCTGGCCCCACGCACCTGCTGCCCGTGGTGTGGCGGCTGCTCTGGGAAGAGCTGTCACGCTGCCTGGCAGGTTAGACAGCCTCAACGGACCCACCCGTAAGTCGGGTCTTGTGCAAAAAGAAGCGCATCAGACATTTCTCTCGGTAAAAGGCAGCAGCAGCGAGGTGTAGTTTGAGGTATTTGTGTCGATGGCCATTCCTGCAGATGCATGCTCTTCTCCCGGCAATTACCGAGGTGCAGTAACCAGGCCTAGCGTGGTTAACTCCTGCTCATGTCTGTGGGGATAATTGCAATGTGCTGTGTGTAGCTGTGGGCAAATGTAAACTTTTGCGATGGCAAGAAATACTGCATGGAGTATTTAATCCTTATTACATATGTAGCCTGTTTTCAGTATCTTTTTCAAGGCCTCTTCTGTTTTCTTTGAGCATATGGGCACTGCTGAAATAATATATTAAGAAGGAAACAGGATTTTCCCGCTGCCTCAGTAGTAGGCTTCAATTTCTGGGGCTGGTAGACTTGTATAAAATTTATCTTATCTGTGTCTCATGATCTGGTGACTATTTAGTAATAACGGTCACCCACACAATGTGCCGGGACACCATGCTGTTTGGTAATGAGAACTCCTGGAGTTCTGTGAAGGCACCAATTAATCATCATAGTACCAATTAAAAAGGCCATTAGAAATACTGTCCGTAGCCATCAATCCTGCATAGGTATTCTTTCCCAAAGAGGTGCACTCAGATTTGCACACATATGCGTACTTCTTTTCCGGGTCAATATGACCTGGCAGAGCAAGTGGGCAAAATATGTTGGCAGCGGCAACATATGAATTTATTTTCTGTCTTGCATCATATTGTAATTAGATCCCTAATTTATTCCAATCTGGTAAATCTTAAATCAGGTTTTGTTTTTGTATGTGGGACATAGATTTCTTCATGTGGCATGGTTACACTCAAGCTCTCATTGGAGTTGCACTGCAGTATTACAAGGGTATGATTTTAAGGCCAACATTCATTAAACCCTTTCAGAACAGGGACTTTATTCTCTCACAGTTCCTGGTGGGGAGCTGTGTGCCAGTTTGGGTCTCCAAGCACTCCAGTAATATAAATAATTGTGGGCGGAGCAGGTAGCATTTTTACCTTACATTGTTTATTACTTTTCATTTTAAATTCTTTTTGTCAGCTGCTCATAAGTTCTTCATATTTCACTTGGTTGAACTGAGACATTTTTGTACCCATTGTGTGCCCTGGAACGTTATTTCCCCAAAAAGTCCATTTGAAAACAGTTGTAGCATTTATGAGACCAAGAGTAAAGTAGAATGCTGTTTTGTCCATATTAAAACAAAAAAAAAAAAGTTCTTTTATTAGGAAGCAGAGGTCATGCTTTGAACAAGGGTTTGAAAATTCTTAAGGGGTTATGTTTTTTGTTTTTTCTTGTAAAACATCTGCCTAAGTTGTTCAGAGTTACAAGGCACTGAAAACCCCTGTTGTCCCATGCTCAGCAGAGGTGTTAATGTTTTAGCTGTGTGCTGCAAGAGGAGTGGAGCTGGGTGGGACAGATCTGTAATAAGTGCAGCACCTTAATCAAGAATCTGGAATTAACTCAGGATTTTTCCCTGCTGTTAGCAAATACTTTACGAAACACAGTAGCAGATATGTATGTTATCGTCCTGTTATCACAGAAGATAATCTGCTACCTCTGTCTTTTACTTCAATTGCTTAGGTACCAGATTTTTGATAAATGGATCTTTGGAATTGATATGCCTGTCAGCATCAACATGCTGCTGCATAATGGGATATCAGTTTGGCTTTGGAGTTTATGTTTAAAAAAAAATAAATCCAAACAACCAGTTTACATTAAAAAATAATAATCCAAACAAACATATTTCAATCTCCTTTCCCCAGCCTCCAAACCCCAGAAATTACATGCAGAGGCTATGCATTAAAAGAAGGTCAGAGAGTTAAAATCACTTGTTCAATTTTGCTTAAGTCTTCTTTGTACATGAACATCATAATTCAGTTTTTAATGATGTGATCATAGAGCCCAAAAGATTTTTTGATTGCAGAAGATGATACAGCTCTAGGAATCAGGCTTATGTGGTGAAGGAGCTCCCTGTCTCGTTTTGTTGCCAAAATCATGAGGTGGGAGTCTTGCGAAGGAGAAGAGACCAGCCCATTACTTGTCTTGTTGCACGGCCACCATCGTTGTCCCCTCTGTGGAGGACCTGGCATCATCGCATCAAGCAGACAGCACCTGCCAATGTCCCCATTCTTGGAATGAAGAGTCAGAGGCCTGGGCAACTACAGTTCTTACAGCTGCCACTGAAATCGGGGAGCGACACTGAACCCCATACAATGCTAAAAAGCGCTGAATACCCTTGGTGCGTGGACCTGCTGGCTTTTTACATAGGCGAGCAAGGATCTTGGAGTCAATTGACTTTCATCTTCCTATGCCCTCATACCCCAGCTTTTATGAGGGATAGGATAAAATGCCTTTGTCAGATGGGAGTAGGAAAGTTTGCAAACAGCAAATAGCCTTTTTTTTATTTTAAGTAGTCACATGCTAGTATGCTGAGCACCATGAAAACCTCTGTTTTGACACCATGGACCTCTGTAAGGCCTTTGACGCAGTCCCCTACAACATCCTTCTCTCTAAACCGGAGAGGTATGGGTTTGATGGGTGGACTGTCCGGTGGGTGAGGAATTGGTTGGATGGTCGCATCCAGAGGGTGGTGGACAATGGCTCAATGTCCAGATGGAGATTGGTGACAAGTGGCGTCCCGCAGGGGTCCAGATTGGGACCAGCACTGTTTAGTATCTTCATCAATGACATACGACAGTGGGATCGAGTGCACCCTCAGCAAGTTTGCAGATGACACCAAGCTGAGAGGTGCGGTCAACACGCCAGAGGGACAGGATGCCATCCAGAGGGACCTGGACAAGCTCAAGAAGCGGGCCTGTGTGAACCTCATGAGATTCAACAAGGCCAAGTGCAAGGTCCTGCACCTGGGTCGGGGCAACCCCCGGTATCAAGACAGGCTGGGGGATGAAGGGATTGAGAGCAGCCCTGCCGAGAAGGACTTGGGGGTACTGGTGGATGACAAGCTGGACGTGAGCCAGCAATGGGCGCTCGCAGCCCAGAAGGCCAATCGTATCCTGGGCTGCATCAGAAGAAGCGTGGCCAGCAGGTTGAGGGAGGGGATTCTGCCCCTCTGCTCTGCTCTGGTGAGACCCCACCTGGAGCACTGCCTCCACCTCTGGAGACCTCAGCACAGGAAAGACACGGACCTGTTGGAGCAGGTCCAGAAGAGGGCCACGAAAATGATGAGGGGGATGAAACACCTCTCCTGTGAAGACAGGCTGAGAGAGTTGGGGCTGTTCAGCCTAGAGAAGAGAAGGCTTCGGGGAGACCTTTTTGCAGCCTGTATCAGTACATAAAGGGGGCTTATAAAAAAGATGGTGGCAAAGTTTTTAGCAGGGCCTGTTGCAACAGGACAAGGGGGAATGGCTTTAAACTCAAGGGGGGTAGATTGAAGACTAGATATAAGGAAGACATTTTTTATGCTGAGAGTGGTGAAGCACTGGCACAGGTTGCCCAGAGAGGTGGTGGATGCCCCATCCCTGGAAACATTCAAGGTCAGGCTGGACGGGGCTCTGAGCAACCTGATCTAGTTGAAGATGTCCCTGCCCACGGCAGGGGGGTTGGACTAGATGACCTTTAGAGGTCCCTTCCAACCCAAACTATTCTATGATTCTATGATTCTGTTCTGCAAAACTAGGATGATAGTAAGAATTTTGCATTCAGAGCAAGTTCCAGAGGGTGTTACAAGACAGCCAGAAATGACAATAAAGCCAATTATTAACTAGCTTCCTTTCATTCAGTGGGAGCCCATGTTTTTATCATTTGTATTGGGGCAGAGGGAAGATGCATTTGTGAACAAATGGTGGGAGTTTAAAAGGGTGACATTTTAAATGAAAGTCTTTGTAATAATGAAGGAATGTAAGGCTTGTATCTGTTAAAAGCAAATTTTAAAATGAAGCCTCTTTCCTGCCCTTCAACTTAAAATCTTACGATTATTTTAAATCCCAAAATGTGGCTTCATTGTTCATTTCCTTCCTACGAGAATGTACAATAACAGGAGCTTGAGGTTTTAAAAAAAACTAATCCTTTTTCATTATAACTTCTGGTAGTGTTTTAATTAAAGGTATTAGGAGAACTGTCATGTTCGACACATTTTAAAATTCTTTTACAGTGTGCTAGGAATATCTAAGAAAGGGATTATGTGCATAACTTGTTCACTCGCAGTGAAGTAGACTGGATTTTGTTATTCTTGACTGTTTATCACCTGCAACCTGATCATGTGTTTTTACATGGCTAAGAGGAAAACTGTCTTTCTGTGTGTTCTTTGTAGTTCACAATCTGTTGAACAAATTGAGACTGTTTTTAGCAAAGTTCAGTGTTGTTTCTTCATCCTGAAAGAAACCTCATTAAAGAAAGTTACATACCGTTTTGACACACAGTTAAAGAAAGGACCAAGAAAATTACGTATCTGGTTTTGTGAGTGGCTTTCATTCCTTCCTGGTTTTGCCCCACCACCTTTCCCCACCTCCCTCCCAAGCATGCCCTCATAGTGTGTTTCAGCCTGTATTTGATGTGCCGCCTTCAATGAAGGAATTTGAAGGTTCGCTCTGACGGGCCGTGCTGTTCTGACGGAATCATATGGTGTTATCTGCCTGGCTTCCTGGGCTCACGCTGTGCTGCCCGAGTGGCAAGGTGCTACCCTTCTGCAAATTCCATGAACTTAAAAGGGTAATCCGGCAGAATTCTTTGCAAGCTTCCTCTGATCTGGTGATTGACGTTTTATGCCAGTATTATTCCTGTTGTGTTTTTCCTCAAAGAGTTTGCATTATGTCACTACCCTGTAAGACCGAGTCTAAAGTATGTTACGGCGATGACGATGAGCAATAGAGAGTGATGTACGAAAATTGCACTGGTTGCTGTTTAGAGTGAATGGTTTTGGGTTTTAACCTCCAACATTTTGAATGGGAAGAGGATGGAGGAATGAATTGGGGAGGTTGCCCCCAGGAGTTGTCATGTAACATGTACTTGTATAAATTTTGAAAAGTGTGAAGTGTAAGGTTTTAGAGAGAGGTTCTAAAGGTAAAATGGTGTTTCCACCCACTCCTCAGCCTCTGTGTAAGACAGGAGTGTCACTGCTTTTAACAGCTGCCAGCGCAGCTGACCTGGGTTTGAATGGAAAGATCTTGTTGATTGACGTTTAAACAAAATGTTAATTTGTTTACGTGCCATGTGGTCCCAGTGGACTTGTTTAGATCACCAGATGCCTTGAAAAGCCAAAGTGTTTGGCCATTATAAGGAATTTGTGCAGTTT
Source organism: Pygoscelis adeliae (assembly GCF_000699105.1). NCBI lineage: Eukaryota > Metazoa > Chordata > Aves > Sphenisciformes > Spheniscidae > Pygoscelis > Pygoscelis adeliae. Next base: position 6,790,499 of record NW_008825162.1, read on the forward strand.
TCCTGTTTATCCTTTGTAGTATCATCATCCTCCAGGAGATCTGATTCAGGTCTTTTTACTTCTGTATTCAGTTAAAAAAAAAAAGTTAAACAGGTGTCTAAATTCAGCTGAAGTTACTGGATATAAACACATAAAACCAATTTATTAGGTGAAGCAGGTTACTGTTCAGAGAGACAAGTGTTCCCCTGAAATATTAGCATATGCTAACTTCTCTGCTTGGACAAGAGGAAGAGTTGTGTGGTTTTGGTACTGTTGTGCTCTTTTTGAACAGTTAGTAAATAATGTCAGTTAACTTTTTTTTTTTTTTTTTTGAGTTGTTTAGCTGACAGCTGGTTGACCAGCCATTCTGAAAACAGATGGGAAAATCTCTTCAGGTGTCCCTTTTTTTCTTTTTCTTCTTCTTTTAAGTCCTCGGGATCTCACCTAATTACAAGGTGTGTAGAGTGCCTGTGGCGTCATTCCTTTTACCCAAACAAGAAACATTCATTCAGGAATCTGGGTGTTCCTCACATGTTTTCCCCAGATGGATGGATCTCAAGTTTAATTAGCAATAATACAATAAATCTACATTTATATTGCTATGAATATATGAAAGGGAGCATAAAATAAGTTCATACTTCTTCCCATCTGTGCTTGGTACAAGGGTTGATATAACAAAAATTAGGTCCAAGTGTTTCATCAAAACCAAAATTTTGTCATTTGTTATTACAGAAAAGCAAAGTGTTTATCTTACAAGTATTTGAAGGTTTATGGAGTCCATGTGAAGAAATTTCTGCCCATTAATGCACATTATTAATGAATGCCTCTGGTTCATTTGGGATTTTTGTATATAGGAAATGATATTAAGAGACTTGTGCGTATGAATTTTTCTAAAGTGTCTGCAACAGTATTTACTTAAGTGTAAATGTCCTGTGGAGGTTTTGCAATACCAACATTTCAGCAGAAAGCCCAAGGTGAAATTTTATAGAGTGTACTTCGGGTGTCTCAACTGATTATAACATTAAATAACTAGAACATAATGTAAATAATAGAATTATTTGAAAAGTTACTACAGATAGATTTTTTTTGGTAATTTTTATTTGGTGAGATATAAAATGATGCAGTATGTGAGCTAACGTTGTCACTGTGCTTAGCTGTGTTGGTTCTGCTGCACCGTCTAATTGATCCAGGAACAGAAGATACAGATACCTCCTTTTCAAAGTACCCTCAGTTACATGGTTTCACTCTACTAGAGAATGTGCGTGTGTGTTTACGCAGCCACAGGCACACTCTTTTTCTCAGATATCTCAAAAGATGAAACTGGAATACCAGTAATTTTTAATTACATGGCCATTGTAATCTCTCAGTTATTAGCAGTTTGGCACCCATCAAGAGCAGCTTTTGCAGCACTTTCGGTCATTGAGTGAACTGAAACTCTTGGCTTGACAGAAGATTTCAGAGAAGCCCAGAGAGCCATGTGGGAACTGATTTAAAATCCCAGATAACTGGAAGAAATGACCCCCCCTAGGTGTCCAGGGTCCCTATAGTGAATTTAAGCACACTTTCGTTTCCTTGTCAATGAGATGAAAATAGAGCCGTTTCCCTGAGAGAGTGGAAGAGAGCGGCCACACAGTGGAATAGCATTTTGCAAGAGAGGTCGGTGAGGGTGCCGCAGGAAGCGGGAGAGCACACTGGTGTCTGTCACCTTCCTCCCCTCCACAGCTGCACATGAAATGTAGGCTGCTGTTGATGGAGGGGCAGGCAGGTTTTAAAAAGAAACGAGTGGGGAGAGCAAATAGCTCTCACTCAGTTTATTCCCTTTATTCCTTCTGCGAAACCAGGGGAAGCCTCTGATAATTCACTCCTGGCAAAAACGTTTGTCCAGTTTTTACTGCCTCGTGCGCTTTCTTTTGATATGTTGGGCAAAGCGAACAAGCGTAAAATTGAAGCAGGGACAGAAGAGGGGAGGAGAAAAGGAAGGACCGGTCCTAGAGAGCGAGTTATACACTGCTAGCCCTTAAAGCCTAGGAAAAAACTGTTTAAAATTGCTGAGTATGAAGCAAACATCGCCTGGCTCAGCTTTCCAGCATGACAGCAATAAACACGTGACCAATAATTCAACCCGACAGATGTGGTGTTCAAGAATACAAATACCACGAATGCTCTGTTCTGCTTATGCACCTAAAATGCAATACCTAAGCCTGGACTTCCCTGACAGCGCGCTGTCTCTCCCGTCCTCTCATTGATGAGCGTCTTCCATGTGAAAGCGCAGCCTTTCTGATCCCATTAGAGAAGAGAGGCTCTGTCTCTGCGGTCTTTTTTGCAACCTGTGCACTCTGTGAACCACGCTGTGCATGGGGGATTTGTTAAGAGATGCATTGGGACCTAACATGTCACAGGCAGACTTGTTACGGATTAAACCCCGTTGACAGAAAGGATTAGCTGCAACCAAGAGATAAAAACAAGAAGTCATATTTTTAAGGAAGATTGTGGTGCAAAATTTTGATTATTTCTTGGGCAAGAAGATAGTCAGGGCTTTGTGTTATGAGAGATTCTGTACCCTAGGAAACTGGCAGCGAATTCAGTCTGGTGCTGCCAAACTGTACTTCAGAATCTGAGGTTTCATATGACAAAGGGGAAAAAAAGCAAAACAAACAGAAAACCCTCTATACCCTGCAGCTGCAGAGAAAATACTCAGAAACTCACTGTGACCAGAGTTGTGTCCTTGTCTTGAGTCAGCAATCAGCTTGAAGCAATACCTTTGAGAAGAGCGAACTGTGCTGGTCATTTCAATGCATGTGAGCTATGAAGGCTGACATGTTTACACAGCAGCTAGCTCATTTCTGTGCTTTTTTTGCGAAAACCTCAATGTAATGCATGCTGTTTGAGAACGTATTTTCTTGGGACAGAAGAAGAGAACCAGAAGGAAGGTTTATTATTTTTCATGTAAATTAGAATTAAACTTCCCTTCCTCTCTTCTTCTCCTACCCCAACCCCCCCCCCCAAAAAAAAAAAAAAAAAAAGCAACTTCAAATTGTGGAGAAACAAAGAAACAAGGGGTATTTTCTTTGCCCACCGGAAAAAGCTTTAGTCATATCCGGACTCTTGAAAAAATCAAAACAAAACCCCCTTCTTCCCACTAACTCCTACATTCTCCTTAGTGCCATATGCCCCAACTTAAAATTATCCAGCTTTTAATACATTCCATTTCTGCTCTGACAGCTATACAATGTACAACAGTTGCACAGAGTCAGAAGGCAAATGTGTGAAGCACAAAGAATAAAGAATTTGGTGACAGTTTAAAACAAATGTAGTGAATATGGAAGTAAATAACATAAGTAAGACTGGATACTGATGGTATTTTTTCATTCCTGTACGTCTGTCTAAACCTCCTGTCTCGAATGTACCTACACGGTGCTGTGAATTTCCCTTTTGGCGTCAGCTCCACTGAATTTACATTTAGCAGGCTGCAAAATACAGGGGATCTTGTACGTAGTGCAAGATGACCACCCTGAGGAACCTGTTAATCAGTGGAACAATTGTATGGTTATATGGCTCGCATCATGTTTGAGCATTGGAGCTCAACATTAGAAAAGCACTGTAATTGCTAATAATTAGTACCGGGTAAGCCTCACAAGGTTTACTTAAGAGTCCCCCTTGTGTCAGATTCATATCCAAAGCATATCTGAAGTATCTGAACCGTTTAAGGATCTGGGAGGTAATACTTTGTCATTGTGTAAGGCAGAAGACCCGTGTATGAAAGGGCAAGGGGACTGTGAAATAATTACTGGCTCTGCATTTAATTTGAGTCAATGAAAATGCCAGAATGATTGAAGTGTTTATGCTGAAGATCAAGGAGTTAGATTGGAATAGGGTAATCAAAACCAGGGACATCTTTCTTCAGTTTTTTAATATTTCTTAGGGAGGAGATAATGGAGGACTGTGAGAGTATGGCAAGGGAGCGTTGGAAGGAAAATCAGGATCAGAGGTCACACCTGTGTGAAGTGATGGTTTGAAAATGACAAGTAAAAATAGAAATATGCTTCACTTGACGGTGATGAATGGGTTCCTTGACCTGAGGAGGAAGACTAGAGGTGGCTTTGCACTGCGGAGATGGTAATTTGATAGTGGCAGTTACAGGTGAAAAAGTTTGCTGTTAAAAATGCGGTGGAAAAAATGGCTGGTCTTAATTATGTATGGGTACTCGTGCCCCTGGGCCTCAATTGCTGGGGTAGCTGTGCTTTTCTGCAGCGATGGCTTGCGACACTTTCAGTTTGCCATTTTTCCATACTCCCATCCCTGTTTTCTCCAGCTGTTCCCAGTATGCCTTTTACCTTGTGTTTGTCTATGCTTCACTTACCTTCAGTGCTGGAGTATTCTGCACCACTCACCTGCCTCTTTCCTCTGGCACCACAAAACTGTTCAACAGGCCTTGTAAAGTTGGTAAACTCATGAGCAAGACTCAGAGTCAGTATTGCTATACCTGGGACTGCACATATAGTTTCCACGATGTGGGAGGTGGGATCAGTCATATCTTGCTTGCACATCTCTTGTATCCCAAGGGCAGGGAAACATTTGCCAATGGCCTATAACTTTGCCTCTCTGCAAGCAATAAATGCCCGGAGTCTTGTCAGCTTTTTACATACTAAGACAAAAAGCATGTTATGGGCTGCTGGCTGCTTCTGTTCAAACATGAAGCATGGATTTTGACGTTAGGAGAGGTCTGTTTGCTTGTTGTGATTTAACCCATATAACCCCAGCCAGCAACTAAGCCCCACCC
>NW_008825162.1:6795443-6802314 GCF_000699105.1 Pygoscelis adeliae
AAAGCAGGGCTCCATCACACGTAACCGTGACTTGGGAGGACAGACGCCATCACTCTGAACGTCCCCCCCCTTCCTTCTCCTCCCCCCAGCTTTATATGCTGAGCATGACGTCATATGGCGTGGGATATCCCTTTGGTCAGTTGGGGTCAGCTGTCCCGGCTGTGCCCCCTCCCAGCTTCTTGTGCACCTCCTTGCTGGCAGGGCATGAGAAGCTGAAAAGTCCTTGACACTGCTTAGCAACAACTAAAACATAGGTGTGTTATCACATTATTCTCATGCTGAATCCAGAACACAGCACTATGCCAGCTACTGGGAAGAAAATTAACTCTTATCTCAGCCGAAACCAGGACATTGCTTAAAAGAGGTTCTGATGGAGATAAATTATGAAAATGTCAATAAATACCGCATTTTAAAAGGTAATAAACTGACTATTAATGTTGAAGGCAGAGCTCCAGGCAAACATTAGCAGCAGCCTGAACCACCTACCTTTATGTACCTTCTTCCTCCAGAGCACTCAGCATGAGGAGCCGAAGCAGCCCTGAACCCCAGAAGGGAGTTCTTAAAGGCCCAAATAGTCAAAAATGCTTCACAGACGCCATGCTTATGGATTTTGTTCCTTTGTGTGTGGGTTTCAGTCATAACTAGCCATGCAAGTGCCTTATGGGCATGTGACATCAATCCATTTCTCGGCTAAAAATACCTAGTACGTTGCAGTTTAATATGCAATTAATCATATGACTGGGCACCGTGATGCTAAGTTTTATTTTGCTTTGAAATGCTGTGTATGGAAAATTGGAAAAAATAAATAGTGAAATACCATGTTTAGCATAGTTCTCTTCTTTTGCAATTCTTTGTGAAAATGTACCAAAGACCTCTTCTAAAGACTTCAGTTAAAAATAAATAATCTTTTCATGCGTCAGGTCAGGGTTTAATTGCTTGCCCGCCCAGTCAGGAGTTACCTGCTACTTGCCAAGTTCGGATCTGTATGCTATCATAGCACCAGCTTAGAGATGACCAACTCAAAAGACCCATTTGGGGAACACTCGTATCCATAGGTCTCCCCCTTCCCTTCGCTGGACTTGAAGTCTGATTAGTGTTTAGACATTGCTTTGAGGTAATGATAATGTGCCTTTTAATTAGCATCAATATTTCTAATCCTTTGGGAAATAATAATGTGCTGCTTTTTTACTCCTTGACTGCTGACAGATGGCCACTTATTAAACATCATTAAATTCTGACATCAATCATTTTTGTGCTTTTTAAAATACGTTTGTCATTTAAATGAAATTATATATATAGGAGGACGGTTTTTCACACCGGGTTGTTTAGACTTTGATGCAGTGCTGAAACAGCATTTGGTGGAGGCCTTGGTTTTTAAGACGTTTTAATTATAATCACCGAGGCCTTGCTAACTTGTCATTTCAGTGTACATGCATATGTTAAAAGGGGCTCTTGTATGGAAGTAACCCGAATGCTTTTGAGACAAAGCCACTATTTAAACATTTAGAAACTTGAACTTTTGAAAAGCCTGTGCTCATACACAGAAAACATTTCATGCATTTACACAGGAATTCATATTGTATGTGTTTTGTGAATGCCGTGAAAAAGTGAAGATGAATTCCTGTACGTTATTTGCAGCAATGCTTTATTTGACTTGATGCATTCTTGGCTAGAACCTCTAATTTGTTATTTGTGAAACTTTGTTTAATGGGTACAATTACAATCTGCCTTGTGTCCTTGCTCATCTTAATAGCAGTATTAATTTGCAGGAAGGGACAAAAATTATCTTGCGGGGTGTCCAAGCAGTGTTTAGGCTTTCTGAATGCTAATTAATTCAGAGCTCAAATGCTGTACCTGCTGTTTAAATGGCTGGCAGCTTGTTTTCATCACCTGAGTGACAGCTGTTCCTAGACTTTTTAACTTTTAAATAGAGTAGGGAAGATTAACTCCTTCCATGCTAATGGCCGCCATATTGAAGTAGCAATTGTTATGTTCACAATTTAAATTTGCAAAATTTTGTCTTTAACAGATTTTCTGATTTTGACACCATATTAGAGAAAGGATTGGTGACAGTATATTGTTAAGAGAAACTGCTAAACATTTCTCCAATACACTCTTAGTTTTTCTGGGCAGGAAAAAAAAGTCTTTCTGACATTTGGTGTCAGAACCAGATCCTCCATGTAAGCTAGAAGAGAAAGAATTAAAATATCGCTAAGTCAGATTTGAATGTTTATAGTGAGTGTGGAATCTGAAGAATTTTTCTCTTGGAGTAAAATCCTTTTTTTAATATTTACTGTCAAGGAAAATATTTATTAGTTGCAATTCAATTAAATGTTCACTTAAGCCATTTAAACGTCACACAAAGTAGTAAAGAACAGTTCTATATTTTATACGCTGCATTCAAAGATCATTGAGTTGTTATTTGTTAAACTAAACTCCTCCACACTAGGAAGAAATGGTAGTCTTTGGTAATAAAAAAGGGGACTTAAAGGCATGCCAGGTAATTTAATTTAATTTAATCTGAGAATGAGTATCATCTGGTATAATGCAGATGTTCATATGCAGGTTTGAGAGGATTACGCAGTTTGCCTGAATGATTGAGGAAGTGAGATACTAATATTGGATTACATTCCTTCTTTTTTCACAGGGGAACAGATAGCTAAAATATATGTGTTAACTCCATCCCTCCGTTCCCTCCTGCCCCCAATCCAAACATTTTAATTGTACTGCATTTTCTTTTTGGAGGAAACGTGAGACAAAGCAACAGTTGCCTCATGTCAAAGGGTACTGCTGACCTACTGATACCAAACAAAATTCCACAAAAGCTTCCAGTTAGTATTTTAGGGTAAATTCAAGGTTTTTTTCCTTCTCCTACTTTAAAGACCTATGAAGTCTGGTATGTGATTTGCTATATAAGTATTTCAGAAATACAGATATACAGTAGACATGTCATAACAATGATAAAATTTTCATTCTTATTTTGGAGAATGAAAAACTTTAGGGAAACTCAGGGTGGACTTGACTAATGCCTCTGGGCTTTGATTCTGCTCAATTCAGCTTTTACGCATTCTGATTCAGTAAATCTGATTAAGCACATGTTTAACTTCCAATATTCACCGAAAGTTCTGTTGACTTCAACAGCAAATTAAGCACATGCTTAAATGTTGTTCAGAGCCTTGGGGAAAGGTGATTAAACTAAAGAACAAAGCTATGCTATTAAAATATTTTAACTCATTAAAGTCGAGTAGATTTGCTGATACTGATTCACTGAATATTCTGTATTGAAAGTAAAACAACTACCTTATAGTTGGCTGACTCTCTTGCACAGCTTGGAACACCAGCATCAGTATATTAACTGGGTATGTCTGCTGTGACAATACATGTCCTTTTACTTTTGACCTACTGTTGTATTCTTATAAATAATTAGTGATTACAATGAGTAGTTGAAAATATAATGGGAAGTACAAAAGTTTCCAAGCTTGTTTACAGAGTGTTCTTGAAAATGAAAATTATTTTTAAGAAATTGTTGTGTTGTTCCAAGTTACTCAAACGTCTTTTGTTCTTACTCATTAACTTCAACAGACATTTTTAGTTTCCATGCACAGGGATGATTTTTTGAAGCTTTAGCAGTATTGTCTTAGTGTTCTTTCTGTGTGGACATTTTCTGTGTTAATTTATTGTGGAGTTTGATACAGAGTAATTAAAAATCATGCTTTGGCCAGACTGAGATGTAGTCTTTGAATTAATGTGTAAGATGCTCTAATGAGTCCAGCAAGCATTAAGAAAATGCACTGCAGTATGTACTTCTGTCCTTAGTATGTTGTTTTTAATAAAGTCCTTCAACTTTTTAGAATTTTGTGAAATACTTTCTGTAGGGGAGATGTGTTGCTCCCTAATCCATGGGGAGAAGGTTCTAAAATAATCCCATAATGATTCAGAAACCAGAAGATTGCTTAAGTGTTTGGGGCGGGGGGTCGGAGGGCAGCAGGAGGTTAAGAGAGAAAGTTGTTGGGTGTTTTTTTCTTTTTATTTAGTTTACCATAGAGGAAATAATCAGACCAAGACTGGAATATTTCGTGAGGCTGGACATGGCATCGTTAGCGTTCCCAAGTTCCTGTGCCGGAACAGTTACTGTGTGTGCAAAATCATGAGCTCGTTGAAATCCTGGAGTGAGTTATTTGGGGTCTGTAGTCTGTCTGCAGCTTCTTGAAATAAATCTGAGTGATAAAGCTACATAATTGTTGCTACTGCGATGTTAAAATCTTACAATGATTCAGTCTCAGTGTGCTCACTGAGTCAGACCAAGAAACCATCGAGTCTGCTGACTCGTGGTGTTTGCTTCTTGACCTTTTGGCAAAGATCAAGTGTAGCATATGTTTTTATCAGTTTAATATCTGTTATGTCCTCAATTTGAGGATTTTATATTAAATGGGTTTGGGGACTGGGAAATGTACTAGGACCCTACGCCACCCTCTCCATGCATGAAGCCGGCTATTGGTGTGGGGGGAAAAAAGGGAAAAAAAGCAACAAGCCTCCTAATGACCATAAATGAGTGCAAGAGCGGGAACAGAGCAAGCATAGATTATGCTTCTCTAAAGTATTCTCTTAATCTCCGCCTATTTTCAGCTCAGGAGTTTTCCTGAGCCTCAGTAAAACCCCTGTAAAAATAAAATAAAATAGCACTTCTGACTGCATTTTTTTCTTGGTTTTACTGTCTTCTCAATCCATATTAATATCCATTTTGTAATGTCCAGTATTATAACATCAGATTATCACCTTCAGGACTGAGCATTACTTTGTGCTTACTGGATACAGTGAGCCTACACTCAGGCTCATCCTTGTTGAAGAGCAAGTTATTGCATCACTGTTGCTGTTTATTTTCACTGACCATTCTTAGAGGTGCTGTTTTTCCGAAAAATGAGATAAAACAGCAATCAGAAGTAACCACAAAATCCAAAAGAGACAAAACATACTACGTCGTGGTGAAATGGTACGTGTAGGATTTGATTTGATTAAAAACCATTGGAAAGAAATAGATGCGTTCGATATCTTTGAGGAAACACTGCTGTCACAAGTATTTAAAATACATTCAGAAATATGCCAAAAACTATGGAGAGCTGGTGTTCACTCGAATGTTTTTGAATGATTAAATACCAGCTTATGCCATTTTATAAACTGGGTGTCCAGAACTGTTCATACATGTCACAATCAGTGGGTGGCTAACAAAAGCTGGTTCTATTTGGCCTGTGACATAGTTACCACTGAGGTCTGTGTAATGCAGCAGGTGATGACAAGCATGGTTTATGACATCTTTTGAAACAGAATCAAGCCACTAAATGCCAAGTTGATGCGACAGGGTGAAAACTGGGGAGTTGTATTAGAAGCAAAATGCATACAGTTCAGATAGAGGGTGATCAAAATCATTTCTAGATGACATAAGAATTTGACCCTTCAAGAATTTCTTCCAAAGTATGTGCGTTAATACAGAAAGGAGGAACCCATGTCATTGTAAATTAGTGTCTTTGAGTTAAGTCTTGTTACCAAGACACCTTCAGTTTTATTATTTGACCTGCCATGGTTAATGAAAAGAAAGTTAATTTGGTGTGTCATTTTTGAGGGTAGCTTGGTGCGCTACCAAATTAATTGCCATAAAATAAAATAATAGTTTCTAAACCCCCCCCAGCTTCCTGTTCCTTGCATTTTGAATTGGTTGATGATTTCTTAGTCATTATTTATGGCCTCAGTATTTAAATTAGGACATGTTAAGTAAAGCTGATGTTCTGGAGGGGTGGGAAATTAGGTGTTTGTTAATTGTAACTGTTTTAATGTTGCTATTTAATGGAAAATACAATATTTTGATTCTTTAAAATTTCTGTTTAGAATGAAAAAATAGTGTCTACAAGGTAGAAATCCACTGCAGCAAAATACTACCTTATTACTATGCGTGCTACGATGCTTACAGGTTATTGTCAATATACAGTGTCTACTGGCAAGGAAGCTTTTGTTTGTCATGGGAACAAAATGATTGCTCCTCATTTTTCTTGACTGCTGAGTTCTTTAAGCGAAAAGCGTTTTGATCCTGGAATAAATATTGATTCTCTCTTTTCTCTCTCTGAGAAAATTAATTTAGTGTGAGTTATATTCACCCAGGTGAGGTAAGGGCAGCTCAGGACCCCACAGGCTACTTAAACCTGTGACACAGGCCGGTATTCAAGAAGTGTCTTCATTACCCCTAGGTCAGCACATACATGCTAGTTCTTTCGAAGAGTGTCTCCTGGGGCAGAGCAAGGGAGGATTCGTGGGCCACTTGTCTATAGCAACAGGACTGCAAGCTTTCTTTTTTCTAGCAAAAAAGTAGTAGAATCTATCTGCCTTCGTTCCTGTCCACCTCCCCCACTTCCAAGTCATTCTGTATCCTAAAATCAGGTGGTCTAGGTGAAACCAAGGGCACTAATGTGTTGTGCCTTCCAGAGACAGCCTTTGGAGAAACTTAAAGATCTGCATTTTGCTGTGCTGATTTTTAGCACGCAGAAATCCTTTTCGCAGTGTGTTGGGGGAAAACAACAAGGCCAAGAGCCGGGTCCTGCACTTTGGCCACAACAACCCCATGCAGCGCTACAGGCTTGGGGAAGAGTGGCTGGAAAGCTGCCTGGTGGAAAAGGACCTGGGGGTGCTGGTTGACAGCCGGCTGAACATGAGCCGGCAGTGTGCCCAGGCGGCCAAGAAGGCCAATGGCATCCTGGCCTGTATCAGAAATAGTGTGGCCAGCAGGAGTAGGGAAGTGATCATGCTCCTGTACTCGGCCCTGGTGAGGCCGCACCTTGAATACTGTGTTGAGTTTTGGGCCCCTCACTACAAGAAGGACGTTGAG